>NW_023331062.1:0-51982 GCF_011100685.1 Canis lupus familiaris | reverse complement strand
GTCGAAGGCCCGTGTGTGTCTGGGACGGGTCATCCACACTGCCCCCCCCAGCCCTCAGTTTCCTCTGAGGGGCTGTGTGCTAGGCGGGGTAAAAGGAGCGGGTTTGGTCAGGTTAGAAGAGTGGAGAGGAGGTGCGGTACCCCCCCAGGAGGTGGGCACCCCCTTTCAGGCTTCTCCCCATTCCCCTTGCTCCTCACCCCGTCTGCTCCCAGCCACACCCCCGTGCGGGTGCTTTGTAACCGTTGGCTATTTAGACAGATGGCCTGTGGCCTCCCCTGGGTGCAGGTGCCCTCCATAGTTCCCAGGTGCCTGGCCTGGGCAGGAAGCCTTACAGATCCGTCTCATTCCATCTGACCGGGAGCTGCCCCTGTGTTCCTTTTCGTGAACATTCTATGTTCTGGGCAGAGTGCGGACAGAGCTGGAGGTGCTGTTTCCTGAGCACCTACTGTATACAGGCACTATGCCAGGCGGTGGACTCGATGGTGGACAAGTCCTAGTCCAGTTCTCAAGGGACCTGTAACCTGAGAGACACGAGGGAGAAATCAGAAATGATGATGGAGGAATTCTCAGGTGCCACCAAGGAAAGTGGTCCTGTCACGGGTGGGGCTGGGGCTCAGGGACCGCTTCCTGGAGGAGGTGTCACCCAAGAGGGGAGGTGGATCCATCTGGCTTGGCTATGGGAAGAGCAGGCGTCAGAGCCCAGGAGGGGATGGGGATGGGAGCTGTGCAGCTGGGAAGGGCGGAGGGAGTGGGGCCACCTCCAGTACCACGGGAGGGGTCACCGGAGATCTGAGTGGAGGGCCAGGTAGATGGGGTGGGGCTCCCTGGGCACAGCAGATTTCTGCCCCCCAATGCTGAGCCTGGCCGGCCCCCAGCAGCCAGGCCTAGTGGGGCCCGGGGCTCCTCCTGCCCCATGTGTCTGCCCGTCTCTCCCACAGGTAGACCCCTACCTGCCCTACGAGTACACCTGTGAGGGGATGCTGGAGCGAATCCACGCCTACATCCAGCACCAAGTAGGTGGGCCCTCCGCTCTCTGCCCCAGGGATGGGGGTTGGGACTACCCCAAACCCCATCAGACCAGAGGAGGGGTCTAGCCAGCTCCATTGTCTGGGGAAGCTCTCTCCATGCAGGGCTCTGTGCCCCGTAAACTCCTGCTCCTGCTCCTCTCAGTTTCCTTTTCCTGCAGATGCTGGGGCGGGGGGGAGTTGGGAGATGCAGGGGTATCCTGCTCTTCTCCTGCTCCGAGTCCAGGCCTGGGGGCCCCTGGGGTCACCAGCTCTAGAGCCCAGCCCCCTACCCACCACAGAAGCACGGACCGTTATTTTTATTTGATAAAGAACTTGCTTGAAAGTTTGATACCTGATTGAGTGGCAGGTACAGAAGGCGTCCACCCCCATCCCACCCCCAGGGAAGAGGACTCTGCTGAGAACCCAGGGGACGGGGCTGCTGGAGAAGCAGGGGATCTGAGCCTCCCGAGGGCTGGCGGTGGCCTTCCAGGCTCCGGGTTTCTGGGGTGGGTGGCCGGGAGTGGCATGGCCCGGCTGGGCCACGGGACTGGGTGTAAGGGTGCTTTTATAACTACTTGATACTCAGACGGAGCACATGTGGCCTGTGTCTGGGCTGGAGAGAGGTTCTAGATCATTAGCTTAAACGGACAGGAATACTGAGAGCCCGGGACTCTCAGCCCCCTGCCTCCCACAGGGATGTCACCATGAGGCTCACGAAACATTTGTCGGGCCCTGCAGGCCCCTGGAGCTGACCCCCGCGAGGAGCGCCCCTCTGGTCAGCCCCAGCCCCCCTACCACCCCCAGCCACCACCGCAGTTAGGGCACATGAGCCTCAGGGCGGAAAACTCTGAGCCCAGCTGAAGTGTGACCAGCAGTGAGGCGGTGCATGGGGGGTCGGCATCCAGGCTGGCCCCTGCCATCCAGCTGTGAGGGCCAGCACAGGGCCCGTGACCTCTCTGATCCCCATAAAAATACGGGGGACGTGTTAGGACACTTCTGCTGGGGCTGCCTCCAGGCATAAATGACATAACGTGTGGAAGTCTGCACTGGCGTTCAGGGAGGGCTCCCCAGTGTGTTGTGGCTGCTGTGGTGGCAAGGCCATGCGCCCAATGTCACCGGTGGCATCTGGGGTCCCATTTCCCCGTCTAATGGCTGCTTCTCTCCCCCCACCCCCCCTCACTCCCCGCCGGCCAGGACTTCTGTGCCAGCCCACCGGTCCCTGCCCCAGGAGGGGGCCCGAGCCCCACAGAGCCCCTTCTTCCTGTGCCCCCAAGTGCCACCCACCTGGAGTGGGCCCAGAATGCCAGCGTGGCCCCCGGGGCCTGGCCCCCAGCACACTCCCTTCCGGGCCTGGCTGGCCACCCCGCCGGAGGGCCTGCAAAACCGACGCCTGCCTGGACCATGGGCTGATTGCGAGCCCGTCCTTCTTCCCCTTCCTCAACAGCCAGGACGCCTTCCAGAAGTAAGTGAGCCCCCGCCGCCCGCCCTCCGCCCACCTCCTGGGCTGGACCCAAAGCCTTGCTCCCCTGCAGCTCCTCCCCCGTACTGCCCCCCCGTCACCCCCCTCTGCCAAACGGTGGAGGGGGGCTGATGCTCTCCTGCGAGTCAGGAAAAGACCCAGTAGGGACCACGGACAGGTGTCCATGTCACGGTGCCCCCCCACCCCCCCACCCCCCGCACCGTGGTGAAGCGTCGGCCCCAACCACCAGCACAGGAGCCGCTGCCAGTCCCCCTCCCCTCCCCCCCCCCCCCCCCCAAGCCTCTGTCGAGCCTTTCTGGGCATCTCCTAGGTCAGGCCAGGAAGTCGGCCCGGGTTTCCTCCCAGCCCAGCCACCCCCCGTCCCCCTCATCCCCCATCGGGGATGCGGCCCGGGGTTTGTCCTGCTGTCCCCTAGAATCATCTTCCCTGGTTGGGGCCGGGCGGGGGCCGGGGCTGGGGGCCGTGACCGCCGCCCGCGGTGCCCGTCCAGGCTGCGGGTGCCCTGTGACAGCACGGAGTCGGAGATGAAACCCACCTGTACCGGCCTTCGCCCAGCCCGGGCCGCGAGTGCTTCCTGCAGAAGGAGCCCCTGCTCTTCAGCTGCGCGGGCTCCAGCACCAAGTACCAACGGCTCTGTCCCTGCCGAGACTTCCGCAAGGGCCAAGTGGCCTGTGCCAGGAACTGTCTTGAGGGGCACCCACCCGTCCGGCCCTCCCTGCCGCGGAGAAAGCACCAGCAGTTCTGACCTCCAGCGCCCTGCCCTCCCCTCGACTCCTCCCACGCTGGAGCTTCCTTCCTTGGCCAGGAAGCGGGCAAGAGCAGATACTCGCACAGGGCACGGGCCCAGGGCTACGGGCCTTCGCCCACCCGGCCGGGCTCCTCGACCTCCTCCCGGGGCTCGTGGCAGCGTCGTGGCCAAGCGGCTGTGGGACCCGTCAGAGGGCCGCCCCGGCAGGAGCAGGTGCTCGGAGGCCCCTTGCTTCCGTGCCAGCCGAGTTCTGGACCAGACTGACGCCCTGGCCCTTCGTAGGCCCAGGATGGGGCTCCAGAATGTACGAGGAGGGAGCAGGGGCAGTGCCCGCCCGCCCCCGCCCCCACCAAGGGTCTGGGGAGAGGGCAGTGACGTGTGAGGGGTCAGCCTCATCCCTCTATGGTTGTTTGGGGCGTGGACCAAAAGGACCAGGGAGTGGGGGAAGGCCAGGCGGGGTACCCTGTTCCTGCCTCCTCTCAGCCCCCCCCCGCCTTTGCAAAATCCCCCTCCGTCCTATATTGGGGAGCACAGCGAGAGTGTGGGGACCACCTAGCCCCCTGGGTTGAACTCTTTCTGTCTCCTGCTTGCTCCAGCTCTCTCCACTTTGGGGCTTCTCCCGAAACTCATCCTGGCATGACTGCAATTCCAGGCCGTGGATTTGTCCCCAGAGCCTCTGTCCCCACCCCAGCAGGCTTGGGAACCCGCACACCCCCTCCCCTCCAGCGTCTCTTGTAGGCAAAGGCTTGGGATGGAGCTTCAGCCTCGTGGCATGCCCAGCCCAGCTCCTGGCTTCCCAGGCCTGCTTGCCCCCAGGTAGTCCCCCCTCCGATGCTGCCCGTCCTTTGCCTCAAGCTTCCTCCAGCCTCAAACCACCTCTGGACCCACCCATCATCTCTGTGTGGCATGCCTGCCCCTGCCCCATGATGTTCCCTTCCCCTCCTCCCCCTGCCCGGAGCCCTGCCTGGTTAAGCCGGTGGGGCCTTCAGAGACACTGCCACCCCACCCCCGTTTTATAATCCCACCTCCCGCCCCCACCCAGGCCTGCCCCTCCACCCTGCCGGGAGCCCTGAGAGCTGGGAGAGGGGGGGAGCCCATCCAAGACCGCCCCCCTGTGGCCACAGGAGCTCCATGGCCACCAGGGACCTGACCTGTCGGGGGCAAGCAATAGAGACACTCTTTTCTCTCTCTCTCTTTTTTTAAAGATTTATTTCTTGAAATAATAAATATTTTATTGGGATGTGAGGTGCAGAGGAGGAGCGTGCTGTTTCTCGTCTTTTCCTGGGATGCCCAGGGCGAGGGCCTGGCTATGTTGGGGCCCCAGGCCCCTGCTGCCCCTTGTCACTTGCTGCACACAGGGTGCTTGGGGCCCCAGAGCTGGCGCTCTCTGGGTCAGGCTGCGCCGCACTGAGACTCTGCACCCGGCTCTGTTCACCTCGGCCTGGCCTCTGGGAGGTCAGAGAGTAAACATGTATTTTGATAAGAGCCTGAGGCAGATCATGAGAAATACTAGCTAACGCTTACTGGGTCTTTGCCGTCCTTCAGACACGGGGCAGAGTGTTGGCCACACAATTTGTCATTTTTTGTTGTTCAGCTGTCTCATCAGGTAGGTACTGTTATATTCCCATTATTATTTTTTAAAATATTTTATTTATATATTTATGAGAGACACCCAGAGAGAGAGGCAGAGACACAGGCAGAGGGAGGAACACGCTCCATGCAAGGAGCCCGATGTGGGACTCGATCCCAGGACCCCAGGATCATGCCCTGAGCCGAAGGCAGAAGCCACCCAGGTGTCGCTTACTGTTGGGTTTTAAGAGTTCTTTGTGTAGGAGCCTACTTCTGGATCCTGGCAGGCTTTGAACTCAGGTGGGGTGGAGGCGGAGGGTGTGGGGGCACCGGCTGGTAGGAAGAGAAGAAGCGGACCCCAGGAAGGCTGTGGGTTCTCAGCCCTCCCCCACTGGACGGCGCCGGGCCCCCCCCTTCAGCGAGCTGCCGCCCACCCACCACCGAACATCAGAGGCAATACAGGCCCAGGCCCACCTCCCCCCACCCTGCAAGGTGACGTCATCCTGCCCGCTTACAGGTGGTGGAACTGGTGTGATGAAGCCCCTCACAGCCTTGGGAATCACCCAGGGAGGTGGGCCATCCCGCATCCAGGCCGCCCCCAGACCCATGAAACCATCTCCGCGCAGGGGCTGGCCTCCGCTGTTTAAAGAGCTCCCCTCTGGGTGCCTCTGCTGAGCATCCGACGCGAACCACTGGGCTGCCAACAAGACGGGCAACTCCTGTCTGCTCCCCGACCCCCCAGCTCTGCTCTGCGAGGGTCCCATCAGGCTGAGGACCCGCCTGCAGGAGGCATTTGAAGCCCTGCCTCGCCCTCCCATCTCCAGGGCCCAGGGCCCCTGGGGCTGCAGCCAATGAGCCTGGGAACGAGGAGGGAGGAGGCTGGGGCCAGCCTGCAGTGAAGAAGGCACACGGGCCCCAGCCCGAGTCCCAAGTTCAAGGGCAGGAGTTAGCGCTGGAAGCTGTTGACAAGCACCCTTCCCTAGACCCCGGGGGGCTGGCAGGCGGAGAGGGGGCAGGGTCCCCTCTGGGATCTGCAGGGGCCTGGGAGGCATGGCCAGTTTGATTTCTTCTCTTGGTCACCGAGGGCGCTCTCAGCTGGGGCTGGGCCGGGCGGTGCTGCGGGCAGTGCGGCCGAACCTGGTGGATTGGCCTTCCCTGTGTCCTGGCGCCCAGGTGCCCCCCTTCCCTTTGACTACCTCCAAAGGCCCCTTAGGACCCCGACCTGCTACCGCAGGACCCCACCTGACTTTGCACTTCAGTGCCTCCTGCGTGAGATGAGGGAGAGGATCCTAGGACGCGGCGGGGTTGAGGTCGGGCAGGTCCAGGTCCGGGTGCGAGGAGGGAGACAAGCAGGTGTGAGCGGCCGGGGAAGCTGGGCTGTGAGGCTCAGGACCCCATCCAGCTGCTCGAGGTTCAAGGAGCTCCTCGCCGCCTCTGGGCAGGTGGGAACCATGAGGATGCCAGGTGTGCTGACCCCGAGCCTGGAGGGCCTTCTGCCACAGCTGCTGACGGGGGGGTGCAGCTGTACTTGGGGAGGGCGGGATGGAAAGTGTGGGTCGAACTGTGTCCCCCAAAAGATATGTGGAAGTCCTGACCTCCAGCACCTGTGAATGTGACCTTAATTGCAAAGGGAGCCTTTGCAGGTGGGATCAGTTAAGACGACGAAGTCCTACTGGATGGGGGTGGGCCCTGAGCCCAACGCAGGGGTCCTTATGGCGAGAGGGACACTTGGACGGAGACACACACGGGGAGAAGGCTGTGTGCAGGCAGGGACAGAGACAGAGGCAGGGGCGAGGTAGCTACAGGGCAGGCGGTGCCACGGGCTGCTGGCGACACCAGAGGCAGGAGAGGCCAGGAAGGAGCCTCCCCTCCAGCCTCCCAGGGGAGCAGACCCGGGCCTCCAGAACTGGGAAAATAGGTTTCTGTTGTGTTAAGCCACCGAGTTTGTGATCATTTGTCACCAGGGCCGTGGGAACCAATACTCAAGGGGCCAGATTTCTGGTGCCTTTAAGGACACTCACCGAAGAGGGAGGTAACCCCAGCCCAGAGGCCCAAGGGTCCCCCTGGCCAGGCTGTGGGCCCAGACCATCTTTTCTCAGAACAGCGTGCCGGTGCTCACTCTTTAAGTTCCAAGAAGGCCCCAGGGCTGCAGGCCGAGTGTGGAGCCCGCCGCCGTCCCCCCAGCCTCCCCCAGACACCCGGACACGGGCCCGGGGGTTAGGCCCTGGGAGCGGAGGGCGCCGGGCCTGGAGCCTGACTTCCCAGGTGGATCCCGGGACTGTCACCCTCCCGCCGATTCCGCCTTAGATCACCTCCCTCTGACTCTGCTAAAAATAGCCCAGCCCTGACTTCTGCACATATTTGAATATTGGGCTCAAGAGACTCGTTCGTGATGCTGGGGAAGCAGCGCAGCTGATTCTTCGTGTGTTGAGTATCAAGCGAGCAGCACCGAGACCAGGCGCCCTCCTGGTCAGCTCCCAGCCGCCCAGGCCCGGCCAGCAGCCACCTCTGCCTTCTAGACGCTTTGCCGGGGTCTCCGGGGCCGGCGTGGGCTTGGGCATGTGGCTTCTGGAGTTTCAGGCTGGGGCAAGGCGGGTGAGGGCTCCTCGGGATCACACTGGACACCCCTGGATGCTCATCGCCCTTGCCCTAGGCCCCCCTCACCTGTGCCCACCCCGTTCCGGGGCCCCCCAGGGGTAGGAGTGGAGGGGCGGCTAGAGGTTGTGAATTCCCAGCCCTGTCTAAAGCTGGATCTGTGTCTCATTTCCCTTCTTCTTCCTTCTCCCCATCATTCGTGCATTCATTCAACAAACATTCCCCCAGCGTGAGGGCTTGCTGTGACGCTTGGCCCAGACGGTGTGGAGTCTCCCATCCAGAGCCTGTGTCTTGGGCACCAGTGTCCAGTCTGGTGTTCACTGGGCTTCCTGAATCTGATGATGCTTCCTTTTTCATTGTTCACTCTCTTTTTTTTTTTTTAAGATTTTTTATTTATTTACTCGTGAGAGACAGAGAGAGAGGGAGAGAAAAGCAGAGACACAGGCAGAAGGAGAAGCAGGCACCATGCAGAGAGCCTGACGTGGGACTCGATTCAGGGTCTCCAGGATCACACCCTGGGCTGCAGGCGGCGCTAAACCGCTGTGCCACCAGGGCTGCCCCTGATGCTTCCTTTTTCATCAATTCTGGAAACACCTCAGCCTCCACCTCTCCCTGTTTCGCCTCTTCCACCAAAACGGACTAGCCTCCTCGCCTCTCTGTTCTGGAACTCAATGTGTCTTCCACTTTCTTCTCTCGTAAATCAAGGCCACACCCCTCGTCCCCAAGGAGGGATCAACATCCAAACCCCTGGTCCCAGGGCCTGCACGGCCACACTCGCACGCTCACCATCTGGCTTTCAAATCTCTGGCTTCCTTCCGGCCTCTGGGGGGAACCGTGCCTTCCTGCAAGCCCAGCTCCGCCTTTGCCTGGACACTGCTGTTTGTGATGTTTCTTTTCTTTTCTGGCGTTTTATGAAGAAAAGCTTCCCATGGGGCGCCCGGCTGGCTCAGTTAGTATAACGTGCGACTCTTGATCTCAGGGTTGTGAGTTCGAACCCCATGTTGGGTGTAGAGATCATTTAAAAATAAAATCTTATATTATTTTTTAAAGATTTTTATTTATTTATTCATGAGAGACCCAGAGAGAGAGAGGCAGAGGCACAGGCAGAGGGAGAGGCAGGCTACCTGTGGGGAGCCCAATGTGGGACTTGATCCCAGGACCCCGGGATTCACGACCCAAGTTGAGCCCAAGGCAAGATGCTCAACTACTGAGCCACCCAGTGCCCCCCAAATAAAATCTTTTAAAAAAGGGGGAAAAAAAAAAGGAAAACTTTCCTGTTACCTAGGCAGATATGGGATTAAGTTGGCAGGCCTTCCAGAGAGGGGCTTACATTTAAAAAGTGGCTTCTCTCGTGGAAAAAACACACGTGTGTGCACACACACACTACACACACACACCTGGGCCTTGGAATCAGCTGGCACTGGGCTCACACCCTGTCTTTGACCTGAGTGACCCTGAGCGACCAACCTGAGCTTTAGCCCCTCGTGTAGGGAAGTGCAGACACCGCGTATTAGTGTTCATTCCCTATCGCTGCAGTAATAAGTGGCCACAAACTTAGTGGCATAAGACAACACGCATTTATGATTTTCTTCTTATTATATATTCCTCTTTAGCCGAAGTCCAAAACGGGTCTCACTGCTAGAACAAGGAGTCAGCAGGGCCACGCTCCTTCTGGAGACTCTTGGGGAGAATCCATGTCCCTGCCTTTTCCACCTGCCTGAGACACCTGTGTCCTTCGGCTTGTGGAACCCCCTCCTCCATCTTCAAAGCCGACAACGGCCAGCGAGTCTCTCACATCTCATCGCTCTGACGCTGACCCTCCTGCCTCATCCTGCTGCATAGAGTCTACCCGTGATGGGTAGACTCCATCCTACCCACCAGATAATCTAGGATAATCTCCCTATTCTCAGGTCAGCTGATGAACAATTTCAATTCTGCAACCTTAATTCTTCCCTGCCATGTGCATTAGTCTGGATTCTCCAGAGAAACAGGTGTGTAGACACATATAGATGTCTACATATACACAGAGAGAGAAAGAGATTTATTTTAGGAAATCGGCTTACATGGTTATGGAGACTGGTTCGTACAGAAACCCGAAGACTAGGCTCTCAGGCTGGAGACCCAGGGAAGAGCTGATGTTGCAGTTCAAGTCTCAAGGCCATCCGCCAAGAATTTTTTTTTGTCTCAGGGGACATCGGTCTTTTGGTCTACTCAGGCCTTCAACTGATTGGATGAGGCCCACCCACATCCTGCAGGTCAATCTGCTTTACTCAAAGGCTACCTATCTAAATGTTAATTGCATCCAAAAATACCCTCATAGAAACATCCAGAATCATGTTTGACCACATATCTGGGCACTGTGGCCCAGTAAAGTTGACATGCAAAATTAACCATCCCACAATCTAACACAACATATTCACAGGTTCCAAGGATTAGGATTTGGACATCTTTGCAGGGCCGTTATTCTGGTGACTACAAATATCTCTATTAGGGTTCTCTAGAGAAACAGAACCAATAAAATTGGAGAATATATATATATATTGGTATATATGGTATATATGGCAATGGTACAGCACCTGTCAGAACCCCAAAAGCCTGAGAACCAGGTGAGTGTAAGTTTCGGTCCAAAATCAGCAGACTCGGGAGGCCTGGGTGGCTCAGCAGTTAAGCACGTCTGCCCTCGACTCAGGGCATGATCCTGGGGTCCTGGGATGGACTCCCACATCGGGTTCCCTGCATGGAGCCCTTTTCTCCCTCTGCCTATGTGTCTGCCTCTCTCTGCAGCTCTCATGAATAAATAAATAAAAATCTTTGAAAAACCAAAACAAAATAAAACAAAAAATCCCCCAAATCAGCAGACTCAAAACCCAAGAAGAGGCAATGTTTCAGTTCAAGTCTGAAGGCAGAAAAAAGCCAGCATCCCAGCTGAAGGCAGTCAGTCAGGAGGGTTCCCCCCCTTACTCACAGAACGGTCAGCCTTTCTGTTCTTCTCAGGTCCTCAACTGATTGGACGAGGCCCATCGGCATTGGCGGAGGGCCATTTGCCTTACTCACTTTACCAATTCAAATATCAACCTCACCCACAAGCACCCTCACAGGCACACCCAGAATGATTCTCGACCAAAAATCTGGGCACCCTGTGGCCCAGGCAAGTTGACACATAAAATTAACCCACGTACCTCCTCGCAGGGAAGTTTTGAATCCTGCCACATGCCAGGGCGCTGGGGCTTGCTCCCATCGGCCTGCAGAGATGGTTGTTAGATTTTTCAGGGCTTTTACCAGCCAGTTGCTAAATTGGTGATATCTTGAAACCAGCCATGGTGGGAAAATTTATACTGTGGAAATAGGCATATGCTACAAATCAAGGGCTTTTATGTCTTATTTGCATCTTGTTTTCCTGAGACACGCAAGGCACTTCAGCCCCCGGTTCAGCAGGTGGTAACTCTCTTCTCTTTCCCTCTCTGGCCGAGGCCAAGAATCCTCACTTTACCCAGGGAAGCAGCTCTCTGCAGGTGGAGTCTCACCCTGGCGGAGCCGGTGGTTTTGCCAGCCCGGCCATCCCCACTCCTACTCTGCCTTCTTTCCTCCCGTGGTTTGGGGGCCCCTGCAGCACTCGGCCTGCTTCCTCTCCCACTGCAGGCCCAGGCGAGCCTGGTCAGGGCTGACACGGGCAGCTTCTCAGAGCCCTGCTCAGCCGAGGGGTAGACAGGCAACATGCCACCACGGGCCGAGTGGGACTCTGCCTCCCCCCGCCTCCCCCACTGACCCCCCACCCCAGCCACACTCAAGAAAATAATTAATAATACTTAATGAATAAACTGTGTTTATTGAGAGCCGTTTACCACAAAAAGCCTCGAGGTACATTGCACTCAAACATAATTAAAAGTGGCATCTTTTAAATATTGATTTGAAAAAAAATAAGGTGGCTCTGTTGCCCAGTGAGGGTGCTCCCATATCTCCCTCTGATCCCAACTTTGCAGATGGGCCTGGAAAGGTGGCAGTGAGGGTCCTCATTGTGAGGGTAAAGGTGCAGCCGGAAAGTGTGGGTCTTCAGAGTGGGTCTTCAGGTCTGAGAGGGCTGGCAGCTGTAGTCACCAGCGGGGATGGAACCAGATGCCCTAAAAGCAGGTGGCCACCCTCCACGCAGGGGCAGGACAAGGCCCCTGGTGCCAGGCTCAGACCACGGGGTCCCCGTGGCCAGCTGAGTACAAAGGGAGGTTTTCCCATCTCAGACCCAATCCCTGTGCTCCTTCTCTAGCCAAGAATTCATTCACTCATCGAGCAACTGTTTATTGAGAACCTACTAGATGTTGAGCATGGTTCTGGGAATATGGCTGCCACAGAAGAAGGTGCCTGCTGTCCCAGAGCATTGGGTAGAACACGGACAACAAACTGATATTTAAGACCCATTATAGAGAAAATCTCTAGCAAGGAGGAGAGGGAGGATGGAAGATGGGAAGGTGGTTATAGGTTGATAAGAAGACCCACAGTGGGATGACATTTGGGCAGGAAGTGAGCCAAAAGGAAGAGCATCCCAGGAAGAAGGAACAGCCTATGCAAAGGCCCTGAGGCAGCTGCAAGATGGAGGAAAGAGACTAGGTGGGTGCAGGAGAGTCAGAGAGAGGGAGAAGAGTGAGCAGACTGTTGTCTCTACGGACCGTCTGAAATCCCAGCCCTGTGCTGGCTCGAGATGAGACCCTTGAGATACAGTGGGTGATGATCCCCAGATGCAGAGGTATTTGAAAGGCAATGAGAATGCTGTACTAGAACCCTTGCCAGGACTTCTGACAATCGATTTGGTGGGGGAACCGCACCCTAACAACCTGGCCATCCCAGGTTTCAACAAAAACAGGTGGAGCCTGGACAGCCCTTCCCTCTTCATCGCTCACCCCTCTATCAGCCCCCAAGGTTGGTCTGGGAGGCAGGTTTCCCTCCATCTCTCCACCTCTCTCCAACGGGGTCCTCGGCTCGCTTCCCTGGCTGCATCAGCCTTATTCTTTTCTGCCGAGGCCCCCTTGGGAAAATCAACTACATGAGGCCATGAGTCACTCCGGATAATGACTGCATCCTTTCCCTTCTCTTGGGGGAAAGGATAGAATTAACAGGAAACATGAGGGTACCAGGGCCCCTCCCAGAGATCAGCCGTGAGAATGTGGGCCATCTGCAGCTGCCCTGCTCCCTTGCTCATTCTGATTCTCTAAATTCAGGAGATGCTTATTCCTCTGAGTCCCAAATAAAGCTAATGAAAGTTTGTTGGGGTGACGCTGAGGACCTGCAAGTTCTGCCAGGAGTGGGAGAAGTAGTAAAAGGGTGTCCACACCTGCTAGAATGGTCCCTTGGCTGTGCCCTGATGGGGCTGTGCTGAGGGCTGCAGACCCAACCTCTCTGCTTCCCTCTCATCAGTAAACACCCTACTGGGCCCAGGACAGGCTTTTAAGAATTCCTCCCTCCCAGAGAAGGCTGGAAGCAGGACAGGTGACATCTAGTTGGAAGGTGCTGTGGTGTCAGGAAATAAAGGAAAAGCAAAACCTTTTTGGCCAGATTCTCTACCTTTCACTGTCCTGCAATTTCAATTACCCTTTGACAAAAGAAACAAAGTTGGTTCCAGCCCAGAAAGTAGTTAAGGGTCATCTCTAATTTTGGAAGCTTCTAAACGGCTTGCTTGCCCTTTGGGGTCCTTGTTTCCATTCATCATACTATCCATCCATCCATTGGTTGATTCATCCATCCATCCTTCCATCCATCCATCCATCCATCCATCCTTCCATCCAACCATCCATCCATCCACCCATCCACCCACCCACCCATCCATCCACCCATCCATTCATTGATCCATCCATCCATCCACCCATCCATCCATCCACCCACCCATCCATCCACCCACCCACCCATCTATCCACCCATCCATTCATTGATCCATCCATCCATCCATCCATCCATCCATCCATCCATCCACACATCCATCCATCCATCCATCCATCCATCCACCCATTCATTGACCCATCCACCCATCCATCCATCCACCCACCCATCTATCCATCCATCCACCCATCCATCCATCCACCCACCCATTCATTCATTGATCCATCCACCCATCCATTCATTGACCCATCCATCCATCCATTCATTCACTGATCCATCCATCCATCCATCCATCCATTCATCCATCCATCCATCCATCCACCCACCCATTCATCCATCCACCCACCCATTCATCCATACATCCATACATCCATCCATCCATCCATCCACCCATCCATTCATCCATTTATTGACCCATCCACCCACCCACCTGTCCATCCATCCATCCACCCACCCATCCATTCATTGACCCACCCACCCATCTATCCATCCACCCACCCATCCATCCATCCACCCTCCCATCCATCCACTCACCCACCCATCCATCCACCCATCCATTCATCCATTCATTGATCCATCCATCTATCCATCCATCCACCCACACATCCATCCATCCACCCACCCATTCATTCATTGATCCAACCATCCATCCATCCATCCACCCATCCATCCATCCACCAACCCATTCATTCATTGATCCAACCACCCATCCATCCATCCACCCATCCATTCATTGACCCATCCATCCATCCATCCATCCATCCATCCATCCATCCACCCACCCACCCATCTATCCATCCACCCACCCATCCATCCATCCACCCTCCCATCCATCCATCCACCCATCCATTCATTGACCCATCCATCCATCCATCCACCCATCCATCCATCCACCCATCCATTCATTCATCCATCCATCCATTGACCCATCCACTCATCCATCCATCCATCCACCCATCCATCCATCCACCCATCCATCCATCCACCCATCCATTCATTCATCCACCCATCCATTCATTGACCCATCCATCCATCCATCCATCCATCCATTCATTCAGCCATCCATCCATCTATTCATTGATCCATCCACCCTCCCACCCAACCATCCACCCATCCATTCACCCATCCATCCATCCTTCCACTAACAAAAAGGCAATGAATTAGTGCACAGCCAGAGGCAAGCACTGTGTGTTAAGCCCTCAAGACGTAGCTTTGTCCCCTCTGTCTCTGGAGAAGGGAGGCTCACTCGAATGGTTAATGCTCCAGCAGAATTACAATTATGAAAAGCACACACTGAAATTCAGGTTTAGGCTGAAAGTATTAATTTCCTGGTTTTAATTATTCAATAGAAATTAATGAAAATGCGAGAGATTCTCAAAGGAGGCTCTCACTGGCTGGGGCGGGCAGAGGCAAGTTGCACAAAGCAGAGTCTAGGGAATTGGGTGAACTCAAAGGCCGTGGGTCCCAGTACCTGTCCCTAATCCAGCCAGGCTATGAGCTTCCCAAGGGCTGGGACCTTCTTGCCCCAACCCAAGAGTTGGAGTTTGCTCATTCATTTGGGGGTGGGCACTGTGCTCCATCTGTGCTGTGCCAGATGTTGGGAGATGAAGACCCAGCCCTGCCTCAGGGAGGGACAGATGAGTGGCTTTCACATCTTACCAAAAGGGCTGCAGTCCTGGTATGATGGCAACACAGAGCAGGGTGGTTCAGCTGGCTGGGGGTAGCCCCAGGAGTGGGGAAAGGAAAGTCTTTTGCCCCAGGGGGTGGCTCCTGTGGGAGAATTCCAGGGTCTCTCCCTCTTGGATGAACTCAGAAAGGCCTCCTTTGACCCGATTTATCGGGTCCCTCTTCCTCTCTGGGTTTATTTGGGGCTGAGCTTTGCTGGGTGAGTTGCCTCCACCAGGGTCCCATTGCAGTCTGCCTTCAGATCTGGTATGTGGGCCCCTGGGCTCCCCAGTACTTCACCATCTGGTCCCGGCTTCCCCAATTTGGCCACAACGACTCAGTCCTTTGACTTAGGAGAGCCTGGAGACCTGGCACAGGCTGACACCCATGGATGATCTCCCCACCTGTCCCCCGAACTTGAAAATCTGCTAATTATCTTGAGAGGGCAGGAGCCCAGTCTCCTGGGCCTTGGCGAGGGGAGGCGTAGGGTCAGGGGGTCAGGGATCTGAGTGCCTCTCTCAGGCTTCATCTGTCTACCAGGGACTCTCAAGATGATTGAAATGAGCCGAATAGCTGCAGGGGTGGGGTCGGGCGCTGCCAAGTCCTTGGGCTCCCTGGCCTGGCTGCTGTGTTATGAGGTATTAGCGAGGAAAAAAACACTGGAGAAGCTGCTTCGTTTGCAAGGGAAATGACTTGACAGGGGCCCAGCATTTGCAATCTTTGGGCTCAGAGGTTTTGATTAGCTCTGAGGCAAAGGTCCCTCCTGTTTTATGCATGAGGAGCTGTGCTGGGGGCACCAGGGGACCCAATCAGCCC
The DNA here is from genome assembly GCF_011100685.1 of Canis lupus familiaris. NCBI lineage: Eukaryota > Metazoa > Chordata > Mammalia > Carnivora > Canidae > Canis > Canis lupus. The sequence goes on along the minus strand of NW_023331062.1, from coordinate 36,240 downwards.
CAGGCCCACTCCCACCCCTTTCTTCTCTCTCTCTCAGGGGGGAAAGGAAGCAGAGGGGTCAGGATGAGGCTTCCCAGAGGAGCCTCCTCCTCTTGGTGGTGAGGATGGAAATTTCCCAGAGCAAGGCTTCCCCCTGCTTGTCTGTAAAGTGGGAACTACAAGATCTCCATCCTGAAGCTTAGGGGGAATTTAATGAGCTCGGCAGCGGTGTGGAGGTGCCTGGCTTGGAGCAGGAGCTCCTTTTTTGGTGTCAACCACCCACCCAGTGACTCTGTGGAGGCCCCTACCCATCCCCAACCTGCTGCCCCATCCCCTTCCCCCAGCTCCTCCTTGTGCTACTTCTGTCCCAGACCACCAACCCCCTTTGTGCCCTGGGGACATACTTCTGCTGGCAAAGTGAGAGAGGTGGGGGCACTGAGGTAGGTGCTTGTCCAAAGCCATCTCTCTGACCATTTGTAGGGACATATGCCTTTAAAAGTTGGACATTATTTCCTGGTCCTTTTCTTTTCTCTCTTCCTTGGGTTTTTTCCACCTCCTGTGAGGCTGCATTTGCTAGACCCCCTGCTCTGCAAATGTGATAAAATGCCGCATTAAGCCCAGCTTGCCCTGCTTGGCGGCACTGCAAGGGCTGGAGACTGCACGCCTGGCTGGGGCAGCAGCACAGAGTTAGGAAGTCAGCAGGGCCAGGCAGATGAGGAAAGACTGATCCAGAAATTTGACCAACAACAATGTGTTTGTGTCTTAGGCAGTGGGGGGGGGGGGTTGGGGTAGGCGGGCGGTACGCAGGATTCACCCTACAAAATTCCTAAGGGTCACAACCATGGCCTTGGGAATGCCCAGGCTGGGGGTCTCGTGAGCTCAGCCTCTGGGGCTTGGCTGCCTCTCAGGGACATCTCAGGCTATGGCAGAGAGAGAAGTCCCATCATGCTGTGGGCACCCTGCTGGGCACAACTTCCAGACCTGGGTTAAAATCCACTTACCAACTGGTGATCTTGGACAACTTCCTTAACCTTGACACTCAATTTTCTCATTAGAAGATTGGGGATGGGGACCCTTAGGTGGCTCAGTGGTTGAACATCTGTCTTTGGCTCAGGGCATGATCCTGGGGCCTGGGAACAGGTCTCACATTGGGCTCCCTGCATGGAGCCGGTTTTTCCCTCTGCCTATGTCTCGACCTCTCTCTCTGTGTCTTTTGTGAATAAATAAATAAAATCTAAAAAGAAGAAGAAGAAGAAGAAGAAGAAGAAGAAGAAGAAGAAGAAGAAGAAGAAGAAGAAGAAGAAGAAGAAGAAGATTGGAGATGATCACCCCTACCTGAAGGGGTTATTGGGAAAGTAGATGATGCAGTTAATGCACATGATCACCATGGGCCTTCAATGCACAGTAGCCACCACTCTGACACTCATCAGATGGTGTTTCCTGCTGATGGGGTGAGGAATGGTGGGGAACACCACTACAGAAGATCTCATTTCCTTCCTCCTACAGCACCGAGTGAGGGTCTAACTGAGGTATATTAATGACCTGGAAGAGAGGAAGGAGCTAGTTGCAGCCCTGCAGCTATCCCAGGATTGGTCAGATTGTTTCCCAGGAGCCCCTCTCAGAGGGCATTGAGACCCCTGGAGTAAGCCCAGTGTTCACAATTTTCCTGGAACACAAACATGGGTATGGATCGAGGACATGGAGCCTGGGTGTTCCATCTCCCCTGCTGCTGGTGGGAGCTTCACTGGTTTCTGAAGGCTGGACTGTGTTGCCCAATGATGATGGTCTTGCAGGGCTTTGGGGTGCTGCAGAGCTCTTAGCATCTGGACCTTCAAGCTAAAAGGGCAGAAAATTGGAATTCTGATCCTACCTTTCCCAGGCCACACAAATGGGAACAAGTCTCAGTTTTAAACTATAAGGTGGGGATAAGAGAAATAAAAAATAAATGAGATAAAGCATATGAATAACTGTGCCTGGTGTGTTGTGAGCATCAATAAATGTTCAATCTCATTTGTGTTATGAGAGCCTCTACTTCCTGCCAAGCCCTTGTTCAATCTTGGGGTGAGGCTTCCATTCTGAGGACTGTGATGTGAGCATCTCCCAAGTCCTCACCGAAATGCATATGTATGAGCATAAAAGGAATACAACCACAGGGGCAAAGGGCCTTGGGTGATGGGTGTCACTGATCCTTGGCAGAGACAGTTTAGTTGGGCTACACTGGCAGAAGGCACTGCAGCCCAGACTATGCTGTGATGGAGCTGTGGGGGGTGGGGGTGGCGGGCAGGCAGCTGACCACAGAGAGAGCCCCTCCAGAGACTCTGGGCTCAGGTTGACAAACTCAAGAGAACATGGTTGCTGAGGACACTGGAGTCACAGAAGGTCTGTTTAAGAGACACCACACCAGTGGTAGCTGATCCTCCCATCCCCTGTACCTTTCACCCAAGCCAATCATAGAAGCCTCCTTGATGAAGAAGTTGAAACAATTATCAGGGAAGCTAAAGCCACTGAGCTGCAAGGCCACCAGTGGGATGGTAGCACCCAGGAGGGTATTGTAGAGCCCTCCCATCCAGCACTGGGAGGTAGTGGTGGGGCTTTAATAAATAAAGGCTGCCCTTACCCTGGCCTGTACAGAGTTCTCACTCCAGAGCTGATAGGGAAGCACAGTGACCCAGTAGCAGAGGAAACATCAACTTACCACCCAGACCTTTTCTGTTCTACGTGATGAGCCATGGAGTGTCATCACACATTTGAGGAGGGCCTGAAGGGAGACTCAGAAAAATAACAAAGACACTGGCTGGAGGAAGCAGAGATGATTCACAGGCAGGCAGAGAGCATTCAAAACCTCTGCTGAGGGACACCTGGGTGGCTCACAGTAAAGCATCTGCCTTCAGCCCAGGGTGTGATCCCAGGGTCCTGGGATCAAGTCCCACATCGGGCTCCCTGCATGGAACCTGCTTCTCCCTCTGCCTGTATCTCTGCCTCTCTCTCTGTGTATCCTATTAATAAATAAATAAAATCTTAAAAAAAAAAAAAAAACCCAAACACCACAAAACCTCTGCTGAATATATACAGAGAGATTAGAGAAGATGTTCTATTTATATAACAAGGACTCAATTTGGTTAGGGAGAAAAAGACCAGAGAACAACTAAAGACCTCTTGAGACTTAAATATATGTATATATATATATGCTTGCTAAAATTAAAAGTCCAATAGAAGCACTAGAAAATAAATCATCTAAAAATGCAGAGCCAGTGGAAATAGGTGGAGAACATAAAAGCAAAGAGAAACAGGCTCAATAAAGAAAGGAGACTCAGACTAACACCTTACTATCTATCAGTGAAGCCAGATGCTTGGAGAAAATGAAACATTCCTTCCAAGTCAGAAGGGAAAATTATCCCCAACCTAGAATTCTATACCTAGCTAAACTATCTGTCAATAACGCTTAGAGCAGAATAAAGACATTTCAGACACGGAAGGACACAATTTATCTTCAACATACCCTTTCTTCAAAAGTTTCTGGATGATATAATTCAGAGAAATCAGGAAATAAATAAAGAGGAACATACAAGCTCCAAAAAACTGGACCCAACCTAGAAGAAGAATTAAGGGAAGTTTCAAGGTTAGAGTGACCAACTCATTCCAGGAAGCTTTCTTCTTTTTAGCACTAAAAGGGCTTATGTCCTTTACACCTGAAAACCAGGACAGTTGGTTACTCTAGGCCTAGAGACAATCAGTCAAGATTGCTGCTCAAGGAACCAAGATTCTGAAATTGAGGGAAGGGGCACTCTGTAGAATTTATAGTATGATACAGACATGATTAAAGTCAAGCTATGGATCAAGCAGACAATATTTGGTTGTAGTTCAGAGACAGAGTATAGATGTTAAGGACTTTGTAAAAATTAAGATGTAGTTATCAGAAGGAGTGGGAAAGATTATGGGGAGAAGAGGATGGGGTGGGTGTGCAATATCCTTGTGACAACGTAGGATCAAGAGATACTGTTGACCATGATGCAACACAAAACAGGTGCACGTGTTAGAGTTAGAAGGTGCTCAACAGAGCCAAAACAATAATGATGATGATAGCAATAAAACAACGAAAATTGCTTTCAAACTTTGAGAGGCAGAGGGGAAAGAGAAGGAGATGAGTTAAATCCCTCATGTTGGTTGTAGAAAGCCAACAAAGTCTTCAAAGAAGTCATGAAACAGACTTGGAGAAAATATCTGTGAAGCACATATCTGATAAAGAACTTGTATCCAGGATAAACACAAAGAACTCTCATAAGAAAACAATTAGGCAATAAAAAATGGCAAACGTTTTGAACAGACACTTCACCAGAGAAGCAGATGGCCAACAAGCAGATGAAGACGCTCAAATCATAAGTCATCACAGAAATTCAGATCAAAACTGCAATGAGGTACCCTTACACACTTATTAGAATGGCTAAGGTTAACAGTAATGCCAAAACCAGGTTTTGGTGAGGACACAGAGCAATGGGAACTCTCATGCACAGCTGGCAGGAGTGCAAGAAGGTACCATCTGGCCATTTCTTATGGAGTTTAGCACATGTTTAGCATAGAACTGACACCGTACTGCTAGGTATCTATTCGAGAAAAAGGAAAATCTATGTTTGCGTAGATACTAGTATGAGAATGTTTACAAGCAGCTTTTGTTCGTAGTCATTCCCAAAGGGAAACAATGCCAAAGCCCATCAAGTGGAGAACGAAGCAATAAAGGGTGGTATATTCACCCAATGGAATCCTATACAGCCATAAAAGGGCAAGAATGCCCGTCTGCACAATAATGTAGATGAGCCTCTGAAGCACTATGCTCTATATCTTGGTGGTGGTTAGTAGTTACTGCATATACTTGTCAAAACTCATAGAACAGGACATGTAAAAAAAACATGTGAATTTTGCTGTATTTAGCTATACTTCAACAAATCTGTCTTAGGAAAAGAAGCCATAATAGACTTAATCCCACATCTAGAGAAATCCAGTCCTTGGAGGCTCTGGGCTCCAGCCCTCTGTCCTGTCCTAATACATGCTGACTGTTGTGCTCTGTCCTGGACAGCTTTTTCCCTAGTTGTCCATATAAAGGGTTATTAATTTGTTGGATTAAATAATATATGCAAATGATATACAATTCAACAGGTACAAAGGTTGTGCAGTAAAAAGTACGTCTTCTTGCTCCCCTCTTCCCCATAACCCATCCTCTCTGGAAAGATGTTAAGAAATAACAGTGTTATTCTTTTTTACCAGCATTTTATGTAGATTTCCAGAGGCGCACTTAGAAGAGAGAGAATGTGTGTGTGTGTGTATGTAGATATAGAGATATGATAGATGTCTATCTCTGCATAGATCTTTCTTCTTTCTTTTTCTTTCCTTTCCTTTCCTTTCCTTTCCTTTCCTTTCCTTTCCTTTCCTTTCCTTTCCTTTCCTTTCCTTTCCTTTTCTTTTCTTTTTTCTTTTCTTTTCTTTTCTTTTCTTTTTTTCTTCTTTCTTTTCTTTTCTTTTTTCTTTTCTTTTCTCTCTTTCTCTTTCTTTTACCCAAATGAGGTCAAGGTTGTTCCGCAACCTTGCTGGTTTTTTTTTTTTTTTTTTTTAAGATTGTATTTATTTATTTGAGAGAGAGAGAGAGAATGAGCACATGGGCAGAGGGGAGGGGCAGAGGCAGAGAGAGAAGCAGTCTCTTCACTGAGCAGGGAGCCCTTCGCAGGACTTGATCCCAAAACCTTAGGGTCATGACCTGAGCCCAAGGCAGACGCTTAATTGACTGAGCCACCCAAGCACCTCATCAACCTTGTTATTTTTAAATTTAAGATTAAATTTCAGAGATTGCTGGGGTGCCTGAGTGGCTCATTCGGTTAAGTACTGACTCTTGATTTTGGCTCTGATCATGATCTCAGGGTCCTAGGATTCAGCCCTGCATCAGGCTGTGCACTCAGTGGGGAGTCTGCGTGGATTCTCTCCTCCGTCTGCCACACCTCCCACTTGTATACTTTTTCTCTCATAAATAAATAAATAAATAAATAAATAAATAAATAAATAAATAAATAATTTTAAAAAGAAATCTCAGAGGGACGCCTGGGTGGCTCAGTGGTTGAACATCTGCCTTCAGCTCAGGTCCTGATCCTGTAGTACTGGGATCGAGTTCCACATCGGGCTCCCTGCATAGAGCCTGCTTCTCCCTCTGCCTCTGTCTCTTCCTGTGTGTGTGTGTGTTTGTGTGTTGTGTGTCTCATGAATAAATAAACAAAATCTTAAAAAAAATCTCAGAGGGCTCCTGGGTGGCTCAGTTGATTGAGCGTCTGTCTTCAGCTCAAGTTGGGATCCCAGGGTCCTGGTATGGAGCCGCATCCTGCTCAGCAGGGAATCTGCTCCTCCCTCTCTCTCTGTGCCTCCTTCCTGCTCATGTGCTCATGCTCTCTCTCTCTCTCTCTCTCTCTCAAATAAATAAATAAAATCCTAAAAAAGAAATCTCAGAGATTTCTCCATACAAATATATCCATGGTTGCCCCATCCTTCCTAAAAGTTGCATATCATGTCATGGTGTCCATGTACCGTAATTAACTTCCCCAGTTCCTTACTGATCAACATTGGTTTCCAATATTTTTCTCTTACAAGTAACAACGCCACAGATGCCTTTGTGTATCCGTGTGCTAGGTATCGAAGCTTAATTTTTGAAAAGTGAAAGGCGTGATTCTTATACCAATATAAAATGATTATGTGGGGCACTTGGGGGGCTCCGTCAGTGAAGCATCTGCCCTCCGCCGAGGTCATGATCCCAGGCTCCTGGGATCCAGCCCCACGTCAGGCTCTCTGCTCTATGGGGAGCCTACTTCTCCCTCCACCTCTCCCTGGGCTTGTGCTCTGTCGTTCTCTCACTCACTCTCTCTCTCAAATAAAATCCCTTAAAAAAAATAAAGTGATTATGTATCTACAGCTTATTGAACTCATTAATGAAGGAACTAGCAGGCTGGTAAAGTTGGTTCAAAGAGAATTCAAGAGCCTGGATACATTTAGGCACGGAGAGAAATCTGGAATAAGACAGCCGTGTTAGGTACAAAGCTAGTTAACATCCTCCGGGGTAATGAAACTGTAACCTCTGGGATTAGCTTTTCTACAGGACAGGAATCATTTGCATATCTCCCAGACAAAATTCATTTGAATTGTTATTAGACAAGAATCATTTGCATACCTAACAGTTTTCTACAAGTTGACATCTGCCCTTCAGAGTTGCAAAATACCCTAATCAGTAGTAAAAAGTAGGTCAAAGCAAGGTGCAAATAAATGTTCTAGATAATTAGATGATCTTCGAGTGGGTGTGGCATGTGTCCCAGCAGGAACTGAAAGGACATTTCCCAGTTTTGAATTCTTTTTCTTAACGTAGGACAGCTATAGGACATACTGCCAGTAGACTTGCTGGGTCCAAGCGTGCATGCGTTTACAATTTCCATAGATATGGCCTGGAGGCCCCCAGGGAGCTTGCACCAGACAGGCCACCCCTGTGATCGATCTCCATCTCCGGGCTCCCTCTGCTGATTGCATCCATCAGATGGTGAGGTTAGGTGCTGCTCCCAGGCTTCTGGTTTTTTTTTGTGTGTGTGTGTGTTTTTTAAGATTTTATTAATTTATTCATGAGAGACCCACAGAGAGAGAGAGGAAGAGACAAAGAGAGGGAGAAGCAGGCTCCCTGCAGGGAGCCTGAAGTGGGACTCGATCCCAGGACCCCGGGATCATGCCCTGAGCCGAAGGCAGATGCTTAACCGCTGAGCCACCCAGGTGTCCCTGTTTTGAGGAGGGAGGGGGTGGGGAGTGGAGGGAGGTGATGGGGAGTGGAGGGTGGGGTGCCCCCTTCCACCCCACTGCTGCCAACTCCGCCACTGGGGCAGCGGCACTTCCCACCACCAGCCCTGGCTCACAGAGAAGCCACCACTGCACCTTCCAGGTATGTTGCTGTCCTCTTGCCAGCACCTTCCTCCCGCTCTGTGAAACCGTGTGTCTTCTGGGCCCTGATGCGGATCCCACTCACCTAGTGGCTTTCTATCTTCACGCGGTGTTATCTCTTCAAGCAAGCCCAGGTCTCTGGCTTTTGGCCCCTCCTTCCTTGTCTGCAGGGAATTCCAGCATTTCTAGCTCCCGTGGCGTGGCGTGGCCATGCTTCTGGCCCTGTCCCAGTAGTGTTTGCCCCTCCTGGGCCCCTTGCTGTGGGGTTGATCCCCAAGTCCTGGAAGAGTGCTCCCTCCCCAGTGACATGTTCCACTCACTTGATCAGATGTCCCTGACACCTCTTTCTGGCTCCTGCAGGGACAGGCTGGCTGGCCTCCCCAGTTCCTCTGGGGTGGGAGCCTTTTCCTCTGTGCCCCCAGGGGAGCTGGACTGCAACTTTACCCCACCTGTAGGTGGCAAGGAGGAGGGGGGCAGTTTCTGAAAGGGATGCGTCCGTTTTGCAGAGGGGAGGCCTCTACATGGCCTTCGAGTCCAGGGGTGGAGGTGGGTGGTGTGTGGGCCCCTCTGCAGGCTCACAGAGCTTGGGAGAAGGGAACATCAATCCAAATGTGCCTTTCCCGTGTATCAGGGTCCCATTCTTCCCAACCAGGCCCTGACCTCAGCATGGCAGATCTTTCTGGATTGAGAGTTTAGCCTTCTCTGGACTTCTGCTACTTGTAAGGTTAAGTCTTGGGTGTTCTGAGGTCTTAACCCAAGAGATGAGAGCTTCTTAATGTCTCCCCAAGAAGGCCCTCCACCATGTACATTTAATTTTCTCTGTTTTTTTTTTTTTCCCCAAAGCACCCCTGTCTCTGTCTGATAAATGGCTCCTCCGTGTTTATCAAATGGCAGATACATTATCCCAGTGGGCGCATTCTCTCCCCTGACTATGCCCATTCACCACGGGTAAGATTTTAACAAGTTTTGCTTCCTGTGCCAAGATCTGTCTGTGCTCCACCCACTAGCACTGTTGGGGTCCGTGTTGCCAACCAGATGGTAAATGGCCAAGCTCCAAAATCCAGCCTAATGTGCATGGTTTGGGGACCACTTCTGGTGCCCACCGTCACTGGGGGGGGAGGGGTTCCCCAGGAGGCTGACTTTGAATCAGAGATTAGTATCACATGGGTAATCTGGGGTGCTCTTCAGATCTCCAGGATGTGATGGTTTTTGGAGGGGGGGCCTTTGGGAAGTAATCAGGTCATGAAGGTGAGGCCTCCCATGAAGGTGGGATTAGCACTCTTAAGAGGAGGCCAAAGAGCTCATTTTCTGTATTGTGAGGACATAAGAAAGAGGCCTTCTGCAACCTGCAAGAGAACCTTCCCAGAACCTTCCCCAGCTGGCACCCTGATCACTGACTTCTGGCCTCCCAGAGCCTTGAAAATAAGTTTTGTGGATAACCCGCCCAGTATATGGAAATTTGTGATAGCGGCTGGAACAGACCAATGGACAGGGTGGGCCCAGAGGAATCAGGGTGAGGGCCCCTCTAAGGATGATGGACAGTGCAAGGAAACCAGGCTCTGGGGAGGAGGATTTGGCCTTCATCATTGGCAAAGAACCCCAGCTGATGGCGCACCCAGGGGCTGTCTGACAGCACACAGCAGGTGGGGCTTCCTGCAAACAGTCTGTCCCAGTCCCCAGAACATTTGTCACATGGCGTACTCTGGTGTGTGTGCTCACAGCAGGGCCCATGTAAACAGGGAGAGTATGTGCCTGGTTCCTGCACACAGGTGGGCGGGGTGCACAGGTGGCAGGCAACCCCCCACCCACACGCCCTGGGGAGACCCCAGCCCCAGCTCTGCCCTCAGCACCTCATGCTCAGAGGGTCGGCTGGGAGATCCAAGGCCCTTTAGAGAGGGTTTCTCAGCCCAGGTAGGGGAGGGAATGGCCCTTGCACGGGCTAACCTTTCACTTGTGTTCGCAACCGGGTGATCAGGAAAGGTATTTTTGCCAACAATTCCTGTTCAAAGAAGCACCAGGCAGGCTTTTGCAAACAGCCTTCCTGAGAAGGCAGGGAAAGAGGCCCACCGGCCGCCTCGCTGGGCAGAGAGGGACACAGGGCCCCGCAGTGACCAGGTCACTAAGGGACATTCAGCCCTCAAGGGCAATAGCAGCTTGGATTCCAGGTGTGTGGGACCAATTGGATTCTGGCTGGAAAGAGACTTCAAGACATCTCGGGGGAAGGCAGAGAACAGGCAGGAAAAACAAACCCCCAAATCTCTATGCTTTTTGAACCAAAAATTATGCCCCTGGATTCCCTCCTTCAATTTGAAGATGCATTTAAATGAAAAAGATGGAAGGGGCCCCGGATCCCATGGCCTGCCCCCCGCTCTCCCCAGCCTGGGGGTTCCACTATTCCTGGGTCCTTCTCCTAACCTTCCCCCCCTTCCCCCCCTCCTGGCCGACGTGCCGCAGCCACAGCGCATCTCTGGAGCTCCGCCAAGACAGCTATAAACGTTAAGTCACATTCTGTTATGCATTTAACAACTCTCCTTTATTGAAAAGAATAAAAGCTCATGAGCAGAAATAGAAAATGCTGCAATATATATATATTCGTTAATATAATAGTTGAAATTGCAACAGTTTCACAAAACCTGGGAAGAACAATGTCATCTTGGGGACTCTGCCTCAGGGCCCCGGGTCTGATGGGTCAGACGCAAGCGGCTTCCGCCTCCACCCCCCACACCCCCCCAAAATCATTTTGAGTCCAGGTTGACTCCACCAGTGCAGAACAGGGGCGGGGGGTGGGGGTTGTCCCCTGAAACCCAGGAGTGAGTCAGGATTTTGTGAATTGAATTCAATTTCCGATGCCCCGGGGGTGCTCACTAGTAACAGGAAAATTTAGGCATGGCAGGAAGAAATTATTATAATGCAAATAAGCCTTCTCCATTCTATCTTTCTTTCTTTCTTTCTTTTTTAAATCTGATTTTTGCTTTTCTCTGTATTTAGAGCTGCGGAAGAGTGTCAATGAGAGAAAGCAGGGGCCTAGGTGGGTCACAATCCAGCTGAACACTCCAGGGCAACAGGCAGCTCCCTATCTGCACTTCTGGGGGGAAGATGCTGCAGGGCTTTGCCATCCCGAAGCCCTCGGGTCACAGGAACCGAGGCTACCCCCAGAAAATGGCCTTTGCCCTGTGACCCCAGGTTACTCTGAGGGCAGCAGAGCCACGGTGCTTCCCTTAGCACCCTCCTGTCTACACAGACTGTCCTTGTCCAGAGTCCTACTAGCCATCCGGGACCAGCTCGCTGCCTCCCAGTCCCATCCGTGTGCTGCCCCAAATAAGCCATCCTTTGCAACTCAGCACCACCCTTAGACCCAGGCAAGAGGGACCCTTTCCCTGGGCCCCAGTTTTAGAAGGCGCCACTCTGATCCTTCTCTGGGGAAACTCCCCTGGGACAAGGAGTCTACCCAGAGTTGTACCAAATTTTACGGGTTAAGGGCCTGTCCTCTGCAAGACTGCCCTCACTTCAGACACCAGCTGCAGATCTGGGGGGTCACCAGGCCACCTTCACTTCTTTTTTTTTAAGATTTATTTAAGAGAGAAAGAGAGCATGTGAGAGTGTGAAAGGCAGGGGCAGAAGGAGAGGGAGAGAGAGTCTCAAGCACACTCTGCGCTGAGGGCAGAACCAGGCACAGGGCTCGATCTCACGACCCTGAGATCACAAATGAGCCAAAAGCCAAGAGTCAGACACTCAACCGACTGAGCCATCCCATGCCACCTTCAGTTAGCTGGCTGCCAGCTCCAGGGCTCCAATACCCCTAATTTTTAATAATTCATTAGAAAGCCTTGCAGAACTCAGGAAAGCGCTGAACTTCTGTTTATAGTCTAATTATAGCAAAAGGATGCAAATCGGAACCAACCACAGGGAGAGACAGTTAGGGTGAAGTCTCTGAGGTCCCAGATGTGAAGCTTCTGTTACCCTCCAGAACATGTTACCCCCTGCCCCCCAGATACGTGACAGACGTTATACAGAGCATTGCCAGCCAGGGATGCTCACTTGAGCTTCAGTGTCCAAAGTTTTTATTGAAATCTCATTTCGGAGGTAGAGCTCCATCTCGGGCCCTCCCCTTCTCAGAAGCTGGGCCCTAATCTTGGTGACACGACCAGCCTCCATCCTGAGGCATCCTGTTGGAAAAGACTCTCAGAGGTGGTTGGAGGGACCTCCCACAAATCACAGAGGCACTTTCACCACTTGGAATATTCCAAGGTCTTATAGGTGACCTCCCAAGAACCGAGGACAAAGGCCAGAAGATTCTTTCTTACACACAGTCCATGGGAGCAAGAGGATATGCCTTCTGCCCCCCATCATCTAGACTGTGCTCCGGAACTTGGGGCCCCAGAGTCTCTGTCACCCCCAGGCCTGGCCTTCTGCAGAAGGTCGGCACCAGGGCGTAGGGTTGGTTGCAGGGGGCATGGACCCAGCTGGGATGTGGGGCTGGGATGTGGTTGCAGGGGGCATGGACCCAGCTGGGATGTGGGGCTGGGATGTGGGAAGGCAAAGGGGGAAGGCCCAGCTGCCTCTCCCAGTGCCACCACGTTCCAGCCGGCAGCCCGAAAATTCTGACCTTCAGTCTGCCCGGGCCTTATAAAGGTCCGTCATCAAGGTAGGAAAATAGACCAGAACATACTTCATTGAAAGGTTTGTTAGCTTGGGACGCGTGGGTGGCTCAGCGGTTGAGCGTGGGCCTTCGGCTCAGGGCGTGACCCCGGAGTCTCAGGATCGAGTCCCACATCAGGGTCCCCCCGGGGAGCCTGCTTCTCCCTCTGCCCGTGTGTCTGCCTCTCTCTGTGTGTCTCTCATGAATAAATAAATTAAATCTTAAAAAAAAAAAAAAAAGGAAAGAAAGAAAAAGAAAGGTTTGTTAGCTTGACTTAGAGTTTGTAAGTGCTCAGACCTGACATGTGGTACGTGCACCTCCCTCTAATTCTCTGGTCCTGGGGTGCCCCAAACGGTAGAGCTGGGCCTGGCAAACCTTTCGGTGGTTGGTTCCCTTTGCCCCGGGATTGTGTCCAAGCCCTGGGGGAGGCACCAAGCTCCAGCTGTTCTTTCCCGGCCCCTCTCCTGCCACCCCTGCCGCCCCCACCCCCGGCTCCCACCCTAGCTCCGGCCTTACCCGCTGTCTGACAGCTTCCCCAAAGTGCTGAGATACCAAAGCTCCCATGTTTGCTCACATCGGGCCCTAAGAAGCCTCCAGCCACCCGCGGGCCGCACACAGAGGTAGCTGCCCCGCCCCCACCCCCAGGCTCTGGCCTCCCTTCGCGGCTCCTGTCCCACCAGCTCCCAGACCAGTGATACCTGGGGACAGGAGTCGCCTCCTTCATCTGTGTGTCCCCCGCCCCACGGGGTGCTGTCTGGAGGTGCTCCGGGCCCTTGGCTTCATGGTGATGAAGTTTTGGGAATACAGGTGAGGTTTGGGGGTTTGGGGGGGCGAGGTCCAGAGCCGACGACCAAGAAAGAATTCCTGAGACATCTTTGGTGCAAAACGGTGGTTTTATGAAAGCCCAGGGACAGGCCCCGTGGGGAAGGCTGCCCCGGGCCTGTGAGGGGTGGCTGATTATATCCCTGGGAGCCGGGAGGGAGGGAGAGCGCAAGCCTCTAAGGAATCTTGGAAGCAAGGTTCCCAGGACTTGGGGGGGGGGGGGGGCTGGCTAATGTTGGGAAAAGGTCACTCATTACCGTCTAATAAAACCTGAGGCATGAGACCTTCAGATGTACATCAGTGGGTCATGTGCCTGAGGGGTGATCGCCAACACGTACGTTGGGGGTTTAGAGATAAAGGAAATTTATATGTTAAAGTAGATTCACAGGATCCTGGGAGTTGGGCTAGGATTGCCTTTCGCCCTCAGCAAAGTATGAACATCGAGGCAGTTGGTCCCTAGAGGAAGGTCCCTCTGCCTGTCTCAAGGACTTGTCAGTGTGCTTTGTCCTCCGCTTTGTCCATCAATGGGGAGCAGAGGGGAGAAGCTGTTAGAAGTTGGTGTGGACATCTTTCGGGGTCATTGCCAATGACACCCCACGACTGGCCCTTGGGCTTTTCTGGAATCAGGACTGGGTGTGATTCAAGTTTTATGGGTTCTGGGGATGGAGGGCACGGACCACGCACCGCGTCAGGCCCCAGGTCCCGGGATGGGGGTGCTGGAGGCCGCGAAGTGGGAGGCCCTTTGGGTTCCGTGAGCACAGTCGGGCCTCAGGCCCCACAGAGGTGGGCTTGGGGCTTCATCTGGGAACCCCTTTGCCGCTGTGCTTCTCCTTCCTGCTCTGCATCTTGCTCAGATCAAAGGAAAATCACCATCAGTTTTGCAGAACTGTGAAGGCTCCAGGATGCCAGAAAATCCCTCCGAGGCCGCCCAGCTCCCCTCCTCCCAGCCTTAGGGAGCTAGTCCGTCTCCCCACCCCATCCACCCCCAGTTTGTTCTTCGGAGTTGGTGGATGTTTGTTTGTTTAAACGCACAGCCTCTAAAAAATAAAAATTTTTTAAAAATGAACGCACAGCCCCCACATGTGCCGCGGCTCCCGGGAGAGCTGCAAACGGGATGCATCATGCAAACACATTTGGAGAGAACTAGGAGCAGGGAACCCACAGGTCCCCAGAGGTCGGGGCAATTTTCTTACCTCGCGCTGGCACCGACTGGGCCCCCCATGGCCCCATCACCGGGACAGGGCGGGAGGGGAATGGGAGAGACCTTGGTCATTTCAACCTGGGACTTCCTGCCGCGGGTCAGCGACCTCCACCATCCTTCCCTATAAATTAATAGTGCGACCCCATCCCTGTCACCGTAGCAACCACACCCTCCTCCCCCAGTGTTTTTGTGATTCCATTTATGTATGTGCCGTTCAGTGGACTCTTCTCCAGACAAATAGATCCTGGAAAGAAATTACTGGAAGCCCAGCACCTCCAAACGAGTCTTTGTTTCCAGGAGAACATTTCAATTGTCTGATCAGGGACCCGGAAACCACTGCAGAAAAGGACAGATATTAATTAAAGAGTGTTCCAGAAGTTGCCGGGGCCACGGCGGAGGAGTGGGCTTTATAGATCCCACACACGGTTCCTGGCACCCCAATTAACCCGGAGCCCTCCAGAAATCTCCCAGACAATGAGGTTTTATTTTCCTCCTCCTCTCCCACGATCTTGGACCCACTTCAGATCGCCTTACTGGGCTCCTGTCCTGGGGAGGGATCCAGGTGGCAGAGCAAATGCAGCTCAAAAGAGAATCCCGGTGCCCCACAAGGGGGGCTGCCCTGGGGGTCGAGGAGGCCCCCCCAGCAGGCAGGATGGCAACCACGCTTTGCCCCTTTGGTGGCGACACTCTAGGATTCGGCCGCACAGAAAAACCTCCCTATTCTGCAGGCATACTTTTTGCACAATTAAAAAAAGAAAAAGTATTTTTTTCCCAATTATGTAAGTAATGCAGATTCCCCAGTAGAAAAAAATCACAAAATAGAGAAAAACAGACGGAATAAAGCAAAGCCAATTATCAAACGTACCCAGGCCCAAATAACCACTGCTCGTGCTTGGGGGGATAACCCCAGTCCTCCTTCTAGATGTAATGTGCCTGCTGACTCTTGTCAACGCAGCGCTTCCTCATTTGTGTCTCCCTCTGCCTCTTAGCCATTGTCCCCCATCCCTCAGAGAAAAAGGCTGGCAAATGCCAAGGCGTTTTTCAGATGGTAAGATGGTAGCCCCATGGCCACTTCAGGTCACGGACACAGCCCATAATATTAGTCACATCCCCCAACTGAACTTGGTTGTCTTTTTTTTTTTCTTCATTTATTTTTTTATTTGCAGGAGGAGTTGAAACAAATTTTAAAGGTGTTTTCATTTTTTTCCCCTTAAACATGAATCATTCAAGTAAAACCAACTTAACGATAGAAATGTAGCAAAGTAAGGGGAAAGAAGCACAACAACCTAAGAGGCAAAGGTTGGGGGGGGGGGCAGAGTCTGCATATAGCATATGCATAAATGCCATATGATTCACCTGCTCAGGACTGCCTCCCCAGAAGGCAAGCACAAGGACCCATTTTAAGAGGATGTTTTCCCCCAAACATCCAAGAATGTTTCAACTTAAAGCTTATGGTTAATAAAAAAAAAAAAAAGGAAAAGAAAAAAACAAACTCCCACTAACCACCCAGCCATAACCACCTTCCTTAATCGATCATAGGAGTTTCATTTTATAAAAAGATGAAACTGGATGGCAGTTTCTGGTCTGTTTTCTAAGAAACTTCTGAATTGTATTATCTTTACAAATATAAGATGAAAAAATATTTTTTCAATATTTTTTATTAATCTTTTTATTAAATGAAATGAACTTGGTTGTTTTTCCCTTCCCTCAGCTCAGACTGGGGTGCTGGGTGGGAAGTGGGGGTGTGGGTAGCCCACACAATGGACGGTTCAAGGGACCTTTCTGGGGTCTCTTCTAGAAGGACACACATCCCATTCACGGGGGCTCCACCCTTATGACCTACTGGGTTCCTAAAGGCCTCACTTTCAAACACCATCTCTTTGGGATTGGGCTTACAACAGAGGAGTTTTGGAGAGACACAGGCATTCTTTACCCCAGTCCCAACGTGGCTTTCGCTCTGTGTCTAAAATTGGGACACGGAGGCACCTGGGTGGCTCAGTGGTTGAGCATCTGCCTTTGGCTCAGGGCATGATCCTGGGGTCCTGGAATTGATTCCCGTATGGGGGTCCCCACAGGGAGCCTGCTTCTCCCTGTGTCTCTGCCTCTCTGTGTCTCTCATGAATAAATAAATAAATAAGATCTTAAAAATACAAATAAAAATAAAATAAAATAAAATAAAATAAAATAAAATTGGGACATAATGGCAGCTACACTTACTGAGCGCTCACTCTGAGTCAGGCACCACACTACGGGATTAGCTTCCTGCATCCTCACCACCCGGGAATAAGGTACTGTGCAGAGAAGCATTCACCTCACCCAGCGAGGGGTCTGGCCTCTGCCCTCAAGGCTGCCTGGAGGTGATCTCTAGGCTCTTACAATGTCCTGCCTCGTGGGCCTATTTCTTTCTAAAAATGGCCATAGCAATATTTTGGGTCCCCTGTGCTCTTCCAGAACCTGGCCACCCTGCATCAGGAGGTGAGATCTAAGTCTCCCTCCCTCTGAACCTGGGCGAGCCTGGCAGCAGATGAGTCCAAAATGATGCTGTGTGACTTCTGAGACTAGATCAGTAAAGGCTACCTGGCTCCCCCTTGGCTTGGTGCACTGTCTCGCAGTCACGGTAGCCACCAAGAAAACTTGAAATGTGGCTGGGATGCTTCAGCAGCCGAACTTTAAATTTTATCTAATTTTAATTGAATTTCATCAAAATACCGCATATGTTGCTCTCTCGCTCGCTCTCTCTCCATTGACCTGTGAAGCCCTGAGCTGCCCAGTAAGAGGTGCCATGCTGTAGAAAGCACGTGGAGAAACACAAAAACATAAGGAAGCCAGGGAGCCAGCGGCTAGTCTAGACCTGCGAACATGAGTGAGCTTTCCGATGCTTGCAGCTCCAGCCACTGCCTGACAGCCACCATTCGACAAACCCCAGTAAGAGCCCCCTCCCAGGGCCCCATCAGTCCCCAGGACTGTGAAAGATGATGTTAAGTGTGGATATTGCTCTGAGCCACTGAGTCTTGGGGTGATTTGCTACACAGCAAGAGTTAACCAGAAGAGGAAGTAAAAAACACAAAGGAATGTGTGCTAGATTGTTCCGTTACTCAGCAATGTCCACTGCCCCTTCCTTCAGCAGAATATGGCCCACTGCCTGGTTTTATAAATAAAGTTTTATTGGTGCACACATGCATTTATTTATATTCATCTATCCCTGCTTTCTCATGAAAATGGTAGAATTGAGTGGCTATAACAGTGACCATGCAGCCCACAGTATATAATACTTACCACGAGGCCTTATACAGAAGTTTGCCAAATTCTGAGGTAGGGGATTACATTCCTTATTTCTTTTTTTTTTTTTATATTTTATTTATTTATTCATGAGAGACACAGAGAGAGAGGCAGAGGCACAGGAGAGGGAGAAGCAGGCTCCATGCAGGGAGCCCGAGGTGGGACTCGATCCCGGGTCTCCAGGATCAGGTCCTGGGCTGAAGGCATCGCTAAACCACTGGGCCACCCCGGCTGCCCCATTTTCCTATTTCTTGAATGCTTAGGTCTCCAGGAGACCTGTTCCAGCCTGTGAAACGTGAGCAGAATGATTGGGTCAGCTTTGTGTGGAAGCCTTGAGAACCAGCCCCTGCGCTGTGCCTTGTCTTCTTTCCCTTTGATGAAAACTCCCAGTGGTCTGGGTAGAGGCTGCCTGGAGCAAAGATAAAATCTGTATTAGTTTTCTGTGCTTGAGGTAACAAAGCACCACAAACTTAAGATAGCAGAATTTATATTCTCACACTTCTGGAGGCCGGAAGTCAGAAATCAGGGTGTCACAGGACTGTGTCAGCTCTGAAGGTTCTAGGGAAGACCCCTTCCAGCTCTTGGGGTCCCCCGACTCTAGTCTCTGCCTCCATCACCTCCTGGGGCACCGCTGGAGCTGACTGTGATGGGCGTTCAGTGCGAGCTAAACACAAACCTTGCTCCCCATGAGCCACTGACAATCCCCGGAGAGTTGGGGGGTAGTTTGCACCATAACACAGCACAGCCTTGCTGAGTGACAGTAAACGTGAAGTGACACCCTGGAGACGCAGCCTGCACGTCTCCAAGCTCATAGGCCCTGGGTGTGGCCAGTGACCAGGTGACTCGAAAGGTGACAAGGGGACAGAGCACACCACTGAGGAATGCCCGGCTGTGAAAAGGTTTTGCTTTGCAATATCTGAAACAATCTTATTTTCTTCCATCTGTGTTTTTTTTTTTTTTTTTCAAGTGTCAATTACAAGAACTAAAAGCGAGCTATAAGCTGGGACTCTCTGGGACAAAGCAGAGGCCATTTGACAGGGCTTTGGGAAGAAACCTTGACCTCACTCTTCCTGTCCTACCTGAACAGCAAACCGTCGCCCTGCCAGTTCCTGCTCTGAACCACACTCTGGGCCAGCTTTGTCTTATCTGAGCTTGGGACCTGGCTGGAGACCAAGACCCCTGCCACAGGAAGACTGCAGATGGGCCTGAATTTACATATAGATTTCCCAGGGCAGGTAGGTGCCCGGCTCTTTCCTGATGAGGCAAGTTTGTTCTTGATTTTCTGATTACCCAGAGGTCAGGTTGATTGGGCAGGTTTTTTGCAGAGCAGCTTTCTGGGTTTGGGAAAGTGGCACCGGTTGAGAATTTAACAATGGAAGTTGGTGATCTTCGGGGCGTACTGGTCAGATGCGTTGACTAGGGATTCCTTCTAGCAATCTGCTCCGCCGAGTCAAAACGTTCTTTGTAAGGAGCAGGGAAGAAGACGAGCTTCCCATCCCTTCCCTTCCACGTTCCAGAATCACCACCTGGAAGACAAGCTTCTTCACTCCACCTCCTTCCAGTGTCTTCCTACCTCTTCCCTCCTCTGGCTAATTTTGCATCCCTCTTCAGGAGCTGGGCTGGTCAGCTTAATGAACCTCACAGATTTGCCCCCGGATGAATGGTATACCATTAGCTGCCTGTTTAACGACCATATTTCTTGTCCTGATGAGGGCTCAATATCTCTCCCATGAAATATTGCTTAAAGAGCCCCCATCCCGGACTTGAAGTACCCAGCAATTACTCAGCAGTGATTCTGGAGATGTGGCAGCTTGGCGACAGCCGCCACTTCTGTCTCCTTTGCTTGATTGGAGATCGGAAGTGGGCAGCTTTCCATTTTATGAGAGATTGATGCCTTCTCCCTAGCACTTTTCTGGCTCTCTGTGAAACTCTCCCTCTGGTGTCCTCTTTCCAGCCCCAATTCTAGAGCTGTGGGCCTCCGTGTGCCCGCTGGGGGCCAGGATGCTCCACAGGCTGGGTCTCTGTGGGAGGGAGATGGCTCCCCCTGGCCACACGTGGTGCTGACCTAAGGTAACCACCATTCTGACTCCCACGAGGTTGTGCTACAGTTGAAGAGGTACCAGTTAGACACAGGGCATCTACAGTTTGGAAGGGGCCCCTCAGATCGCCCTGCCTGAGTTGCCTTTGTAAGTAAGCCCTTCTCTGGCCCCAAACTGGGCCTCCCCAAATCCACCCTATAGAGATTGCCGCTGTGGCCACTCAGCCCATGAGTCCCTCCTTCATTACCTACTCTTCTTCTCCCTGGCTGGTCCCAATCCATGCCTCCGACTTCTTCCATCTAAAGGGTCTTTGAAACATGTGTGTCTCTGTTAAAACCAGGTGGAGGACAGGTGAGTGGAAGAGAGACAGGCTTCCAGCCACATGGCAGACCAAGGGCAGACATGAGTAGAACAAAATATGCCGCCACCACCAAATGGTTTTCATAATAAATATTCACACTCAAAAGAAAGAGAGGAAAGTCCTCAGGATGGGAGATTGAGAGTTAAAGGTTAGAGCAGGAAAGCAGAGGTCAACACGCCGACACTGCTCAGATCTGGAGATGGAGAGCTGAGGTTCCAGCACGGGGACCTGAGGTGACATCTGGAGCTCACGCAAGGTGAAGCAGCCTGAACAGAGCCCCAACTCAAAGCTTGGAGTCTTCAGAGCTGCTGGTTGCTGCTCTGAAGATGGCACAAAGGGGGCCAGCAAAACTCCACTTCCTGAGCCAAGGATTTAGGGATTTGGAAAGAAAATAAACTTGCCCATCAGGAATCTAAACCATGGGCCTGTCCCAGAAAGAGGAGCAAGGTGTGATGTCACACTGAGAGGTGGAAAAAGCCCAAGTCACAGAGCAACATAAAAACCATTCTCAAGCCATTTAAGCACCTGAGCCCTGACAGAAGCAGATATAA
The DNA here is from genome assembly GCF_011100685.1 of Canis lupus familiaris. Lineage (NCBI taxonomy): Eukaryota > Metazoa > Chordata > Mammalia > Carnivora > Canidae > Canis > Canis lupus. The sequence continues at coordinate 15,422 of NW_023331062.1, read as the reverse complement.
AATCGCTCCACGGGGACAATTCTGCGACCTAAAACACACCAGATTCCCACAGGGCTGGGGCACTCTCATATGAACCCACAATGGAGAATTTACAAAACCCGTACATAAACCACCATAAACAGGAGACATTAGAAGTAACAGGACAAGAATTACCTCCGTGATAGCTGGAGTTCATAGAAAATCTTGTTACCCTTAAAAAATAAAACTGCCAGTCACTTAACCAGCAGAAATGGGTTTATTCTGAAATAGCAGAGAGACACATTTCAGGAAACAGAAGCCAGGACACACCCACAGGCAGGTGCAAAGAGCAAGCAGAGTTCGTTCTTTTATAGAGGAGAGAGGATGCTCTGAGGCCTGTTGTAAACAGAAAGTCCATTGGAGGACACTGAGAATTTGAAGTATCAGGGCTTCTCATTGGCTGGGCTGTGATGGTCTCTCATTGGCTGGGCTGTGACTGTCTCTCACCGCCTGGGCTGTTGTTAGGGAAGGAGAAAAACCTCCTCTCTCCTGCTGGGATAGCAAAGTAGTGGCTAAGGTAGTAAGTACTTGTGCCCCCAGTCTTTTCCTGCTGGGCTGACAGTGGACAAGAGTGGTGGAAACTGAGAGCTTTCCCTGTGGTTTCTAGGCTCCATTCTAAAGGAGGTTTCCTTTTTTTTTTTTTTAAGATTTTATTTATTTAATCATGAGAGACACAAAGAGAGAGGCAGAGACATAAGCAGAGGGAGAAGCAGGCTCCCTACCGGGAGCCCGATCCAGGACTCGATCCCAGGACCCCAGGATCAGGGCCTGAGCCAAAGGCAGACACTCAACCACTGAGCCACCAGGTGCTCAAAGGTTTCCTTTTATTAATTTTCACAGTCTGGACACCTGAAATATAATTAAAGTGGATTTAAAATGATATGGGAAGTAAAAGGAGGAATTGGAGAGAATCAGACATTTTGAAAATAATAAGTGGACATAAAAAATAATGAAGTAGTCATAGAAGTAAAAATATCTTCATTGAAATTATAAACTAAATGTATGAGATAAATAGAAGTAACAACACCAAAGAGAGAATTCAAGAAATAGAAGAAAAGGGACGCCTGGGTGGCTCAATGGTTGAGCTTCTCTCTTCCACTCAGGGTGTGATCCTGGATCCATGATTGAGTCCCACGTCGGGCTCCCTGCATGAAGCCTGCTTCTCCCTCTGCCTGTGTCTCTGCCTCTCTCTCGCTCTGTGTGTCTCTCATGAATAAATAAATAAAATCTTTTAAAAAAATAAATAGAAGAAAATTAGAAGGAAATCATCCAAAATGCAGCACAAAGATATGAAGAGATGAAGAAAAAAGAAAAACACAATAAAAAAATGTGGACAATAGAATCAGTAGGTGGAATATCTATCTTATAGATGGTCTAGAAGAAGAAGATAAAGACGGGGGTGGGGGCAAATACAAAATGAAAACATAATGAGATTTTTCCATAATCAAAAGACCGAGTCATTAGAGTGAAGTGTCACATTATCCCAACAGGATAAGTAAAGGTAAACACGCATTGAGATACATGGTGGAGAACCAGAAAATATCAAAGACACAGAGATCTTAAAAGCAACCAAAAAGATAAGATTATCTACCTGGAAAGAAATGACAATTGGATTGATGGAATGCTCAGCATCACCAATAGATGCCAGAAGACAATGCTAGCCTGTTGGTGAAGGACTGGGGGGGTGTATCTGTTATCCCAAATTATATGTCCAGGGCAGCCCTGGTGGCGCAGCGGTTTAGTGGTGCCTACAACCCGCGGTGAGATCCTGGAGACACAGGGTCGAGTCCCACGTCGGGCTTCCTGCAAGGAGCCTGCTTCTCCCTCTGCCTGTGTCTCTGCCTCTCTCTCGCTCTCTCTGAATAAATAAATAAATAAATCTTAAAAAAAACAAAAAACAAATTATATGTCCAGCTAAGCTGTCCTCCAAAAGTGAGGGCTGTCCTAGAGAGATTTTCAGATAGAAATAAAAGAGAGCCTACTGAGGCTCCCCTCCACCTACTAGGTGGGATGCCGCCTGACTCATGAATCACATGATAAAGCCAATTAGATCTTCAAATGAAAAAAGAAAATAAAGAGTCTACTATTCATGGATCTTCACTGAAAGAACTTCAGTTGTAGTGGTTTTTAAATCCAGAAGGGTTTAAATGATAGTCAACCTAATAAAAAATTGACTGTAATTAATAGTAATAATAATTACAATCAGTCTGAATCAAGGGGGCTAAAAACAAAGTGAAACGAAAATGCTAGTGGACAAAGATATGCAAGATGGGAGGGGAAATTGGAGAAAAGACATAAGTAAGATAATAAATGTAAGTCCAAATGTATCGGTTAAGTCCAAATATGTTAGTAACTATGATAATAGTAAATGTATTAAACTTACCTATTAATTACACAGACTAACTGATTGGATGAAAAAAATCTATCTATGCAAAAGATTTGTAGATACAGTAGAAACCACAGAGAGGTTGAAAATAAAGGTTGAAAAAATGTGTATAAAAATGCTGATACGTATACCTAAAATATATACAAAAGAAAGTAAAAGCAATATTACTAACAAAGGAGTCATTAAGACAAAATGTGTGGGGCACTTGGGGGGTTCAGTCTACTAAGCCTCTGCCCTCGGCTTGGGTTATGATCTCTAGGTCCAGGGATCCAGCCCTGAGTTGGGCTCCCTGCTCAGCAGGGAGTCTACTTCTCCCTCTGCCTCTCCCCACGGCTTGTGCTCTCTCTCTCACTCACTCTCTCTCCTTCAAATAAATAAATAAAGTCTTTTTTTTAAAAAAGACAGAAAGTGTTTACTCACTAATAAAAAAACTAATTCTTTAAGAAAACATGCCAATGCTGAAACTCCATGTCTTTAACCATTCGGTCTCAAATATAGAAAATAAAACTGCAAAAGAAACCAACAACTTACATCCACAGGGGAAAATTTTAGCATGTGTCTGTCAGAAAATCATAGCTTAATTTGAACCTCATAATTAACAAGCTTGAGCTAGACGTACATAGACGCTAAATATTCCTTTCAAACTCGAATCTGACATTTAACAATACTGAATTCGATATTAGGTTGCAAAGGAGGTTTTCAACTGATATCATACAGATCACCTCCTAACACTAAATAATAAAATGAGAAATCCCAAATGTTTGCAAGCTAAAAAGCATACTTCTAAGTAATTCAGAAAATAAAGCATAATATAAAAAGTCTCAAGTATTTACAATTAAGACAGTGAAAGGATAAGATTTCCAAAAAAAGACAGTAATAAGAGCAAACCGCCATTAGGAAGTAATAGTGAAAATTAATAAAGGAAGTATTTAACACAAGAAATTGGGGGAAAAAAATACCGGAAAGAATTGTTTAATAGGAGGAAGGAAATATTAAAGATAAGTACAGAAAGTAACAAAACAGGAAATATACAAAAGAAAGAATTGACAAATGCACAGTTAATTCTCCAAGAAGGCAAAGTGAAAAGACTATTGGAAATAAAGATTGAAAAAAAGAAAGAAATCAAATGAATTTTATCAGGAACACAAAGGAAGATGTAAACACACAGTAGAATTCTTTAGCAAAATAAGCACTATGAACAACTTTATGTCAAAAAGATTTAAGAGTTGTAAGAGATGAAATAGACGAATGCATAGAAAAAAAATAAAAAATGATCAAAAAGATCTCAAAAAGTAATAGAAAACCTGGAAGCATTTAGGACATTAAATCAGCAGTCATAAATCCACTTGCAAAAAAAGCATCAGACCAGACAGTATTACAAGCAAGTTTTACCAAGCCTTCAAGGAATACATAACCCCTATTCAATACAATTGTTCCATAGAAATTTCCTTTGGGGAATATAGGACAAGGGCAGGAGGAGGGACTCCCCAGCTCCTTTTATAAGGGTAGCTGAGTTTTGATGCCCGAAACAGGCAGAAACAGTACCTACAGGGAAAATAGGAACACAGATGCACAAATCCTATATCAAAATTAGCAAACCAAATCCAGTAGTCTATATATAAATACTTTATCGTGAGCGCACAGTCTCTAACTCAGGAATATAAGACAGTTTAACACTGAAATTTCTGCTAAAGTAATTCATCACATTAAAAGATTAAAGGAGAAAATCCATATATATAATCATCTTATTCGATGCAGAAAAGCCATTTGATAAAAGGCAGTATCCACTTGTGATTTTTTTTAAAGAAATTCTCAGCCAACTGAGAATAGACAGAATTTTCTTAAACTGATAAGACACACCTACCTAAAAGCATCACACTTCATGATAAACCATTAGAATTATTTTCCTTAAAGCCAAGAAGAACATGAGGATTCCTGTTCTGTCATTTTGATTCAGTATTTTACCAGGATACTAATATATTAAGAAAAAATAGACTTGGCCGCATTGAATTGGTATCAAGGCAAATTGAATGTGACCTCAACAAAATGGATGTTTCTTGCTCACATGAGCTTCTGAAGGTGCTCCAGGGCCAACACTGGGGATCCGTGAGGTTGTCCAGAGACCCAGACCCCGTTTATCTTGATGTGTCACCATCCGTGGAGTGCTGTCCTCCTCCCGTGGTCCACATGCCTGCCACCGTGTCTGCAGATGAAAGTCCAAGAACTGCAACACTATTTTGAAAGAGATGATGAGACATTTGCCCTTCCAGACGTACATACTCATTACGAAGGGCTACGTGGTAATAAGACAGCCCGGTTTAGATCTAAGAAAAATAGACCAACAGGGGTGGAATGGGGACCCGAGAAGCAGATGATCAGTTTGTGGAAACTGAGCAAGTGGAAGTACGATCAGTTGGGGGGAGGGGGAGAGTGAGCCATCATACCATAAGGGCTGTTGGGACACCCTGTCCATCCACCAAGGCAAACATAAAATGGGTATTTACCTTATATGACGCACGAAATAAGAGTCGGATGAATTAAAGACCTAATGTTGAAAAAAAGCCAAACTCTAAATCTCTTTTGGAGAAGATACACAACATCTTTATGACGCCGAGATAGAGAAGGCCTTCCGATCCCCAGAGCGTAAATTATACAGAATCAGAGAAATATCTTTGACGTCGCTGAAATTTAAGGACAGTGTGACAAGTAAAAGGACAAGCTTCACTCTGGGAGATGTTTTGCAAGCACCATATTGCTCAATAAATATTGGACGAGTACGTACATGGATGGACCGTTGGAAAGAGGCATCTGTTTACTTCTCCTGCCTCTCCGCGCGGTGGGCAAGGAGCCTGAGTGTTACTGGTTTTTTTTTTTTTTTTTTTTTTTTTTTGAGTGTTACTGTTTTTAAAATAGAGTGTATGAATAAAGACTTTGAGCTATGGGAAGGAAACAGTTCAGATGACCACCGTCGGGACGCTAGCTCATTACTCACAGGCCCCGGGAGAGGAGGGACACGCTGCGCCAGGGGAGCCACACGGGGAGCACCAGGCCCGGTGAGGAGGTACAAGGAGAGGGGGGACCTCTGCCTCTATGGTGGTTACCACCGAAAGGAATGGGTGACACAGGGTGAGCAGGTTTGGGATGGGCTGCTCTGAATAATCTCAGCAGGCCCCAGGGGGTCGGAGCCAGTCTGGAGCCATCTGACACCTGGTGCTGGAGGGATTAGGGCAGGTGTACGGTGACTTGGTGACCTGGAGCGTGAGCCTGATAGGGAAGGAGCTTGGCGGGAGGTGGGGGGTCTCTGGATGGATTGATATGTCCCTGAGGAGGAGGACTCCCCTCTGACCAGGGGACAATGTAGAAGAAGGAGGCAGGGCAGCCCCAGTGCTGCAGCGGCTTAGGGCCGCCTTCGGCCCAGGGCCTGATCCTGGAGACCCGGGATCAAGTCCCACCTCGGGCTCCCTGCTCCTCTGCCTGTGTCTCCTCCGCCTCTCTCTCTCTCTCTCTCTCTCTCTTCTCTGTGTCGCTCATGAACAAATAAATAAAATCTTTAGGGAAAAAAATATTTTATTTATTTGTTCATGAGCGACACACAGAGAGAGAGAGAGACAGAGACACAGGCAGAGGGAGAAGAAGCAGGCTCCATGCAGGGAGCCACAATGGGACTCGATCCCGGGTCTCCAGGATCATGACCTGGACTGAAGGTGGCGCTAAACCACTGAGCCACCCGGGCTGCCCAATAAATAAAATCTTAAAAAAAAAAAAAAAAAAAAAAAAAAAGGAGGGCAGAAGCTGGCGAGGGAGCAGAGGGTCCAGGAGGAGGTGGGTCTGGCATATGCACACAGGGCAGACGTTCCGGGCCCGGAGTCTTCCAGAAACTGGAAATGCAGCGGGTACGGTCACACGCCGCTAACTGCTCCCCATCTTGGGAACTTTTTTATTACATTGCTCTGAATGTCCTTTCCTGGTACACAGCTGCTCAGTCTGGAGCTTCAGGAGAAAAGGATGAAAATTAGAGTGTCAAAACCACAAATTTATTCATTTGTGCCTTATTTTTGGCGCCTGGCACACAGAGCCTGGCAGACATGCCAAAGCCCCGGCTTCTTACCTTCAACCTGCTTCGCCTGCTGGGAAGGCCGGGCCTGTCCCCATCTGCCGACGGCGGGACACATGGCTGCCCCTTCTGGGCCCGGCCCCTCTGTTTGGATCAGCTCACTCTCTCGCCCACCACGCCTCACGCACCCAGCCCGCTTTGTTCCCCGAATGTTTTTCTGCCAAGCTCACTACATGAGCAAAGTGATGCTTCATTTGCATGAGTGAAAATCTACCCTAGATTAATCTCATAGTATCGATTTTAGGATATTCACTGTGAACCCAGCTGCCAAATTCTCCCCCAGGAGCAGAGTTCAAACCAGATGCTCACTCTAGCTGCCCACAAAATGGAGCATTCCAGACCCTCCACCCCCGGCCCCACCGGCAGGCAGTGGGGGGTCACTGACCTGGAGCCACAAGAAGGGGTTCCCCTCAGATCTGTTGGAGGCGGGAGGGTGCTGGCTTTGAATCTGTCCGAGACCTGACTGGTCTCTGCTGCTTGGAGAGCTCATCCATTTGGCATCACACTCACCAGTTCCCATAATAGACTAGGTGCTTCCTGGGAACTGGGTGTAGATAAAACAGGGACTTGAGGGTCATGTGCCTGCAGAAGGAGAACACGGCCGAGAAAGCCAAAAATTCTGATATGCAAGGAGCAGGACCGGCTACATAATTCTCAGCCCCCCTGAATGAAAACGTGGGGTCCCTTGTTCAAATATTATTAAGGGTTTCAGGTGGGCACCAGTGGGGCATTAAACACCAGCAGCCCCCCAGGAAGCCGGCCCTCTTGTAACTGGGAGGGAGGAGCAACCTTTGTCACTGGAGATGGGGATGGCCAAGATGAGTCCACATGAACAAAACCTCACCAAGCAACCCTATCTTCCATTAGTTTCCCCCCACATGTTTACCTTCTGCCCCTAGAAGCTCAAAGAGCTTTCCTTTGTCTTGTCTCTTCTCTGCGATCTGTTTATGGTCTTCTGTTAAAATGATGCATAAGTGCCCTGAGTCTCACTGCCTCTTCGGGCCTTTGACTTCTTACTCTGATGTCATTTACACCCAGAACATGAAAATATTCACATCAAATAACATTTGTGTGCCTTTCTTCCATGAAATGCCCTGTCAGCCCAGCTCCCGGCCCTGGTCATGGACAGAGGACATGAGGACAGGGGAAGCTTCTCCTCCCCTGAGACCCGCACAAGTGGAGACGCTTTCCCTGCTATGATGGGAAAGAAGGCTTATAGTGACATGACATCGCTGCCTTAGAAGACAGAGGAAGGGGCCAGGAGCCAGGGATGTGGTGGCTTCCGACAGATGAGAGCAAGCCTCAGTTGACAGCCAGCAAGAAACAAGAGACCTCAGTCCTACAACCACAAGGGACTGAATTCTAGCATAAGAATGAACAAGGACATGGGTTCTCCTCAGAGCCTCCAGAACAGAACCCACCTTGATTTGAGCCCGGTGAGACCTGCATCTGACTTATGACCTACAGAACTGTCAGGTGACACATTGTATTGTTTAAGCCACTGAGCCACCTGTCACAGCAGCCACAGTAAAGGAAAAACGGACAGGAACATTCAAAGCATGCTGTCTAATAAAGAAGTATCTCCACTGGTTTGGAGCCCAGAGCATAGAGACCAGGAGCTGGGGGTGATGGGGGTGAGAAGGCCCAAGGTCAAAGGGCATATGAGAGTGAGAATGGAGCCCTGGCCCTGCCCAGAGGGGCACTATCTTTCAAGCATGACCATCAACACTAGTGAGCATTGGCCTCACCCTGAAAGTGAGCACTGAGTGCAGATTCCCCAAGAGATGCAGGTCCAGGAGGGGCCTGGGAATCTGCATATTTAAATGGCTGGGCCAATCCTGATGGATGTTTATACCAAGAGGTTCGTGTCATCAAATTCACCAGCCCTGGTCTTCTCTAGCAGCTGGGTTACAAGTTGCAGAGAAGCCCCCCAAACCTTTCTTGACTTCTAGTGGGCTCCCCGCCTCACCTCAGGCTCCCTCCCAGAGACCACTCAAACCTACCCCATCAACAGTAGCATGTGAGTACTTTACCAAAGTCTGTCCCCCATCTAGCTAGTGGCCTTGAAGGGGGATAGGGTACCATCTGGTGCTCTGATGGCAGAGACCCCAGGCCAGTTGCTCAGTCCCCTGTCAGCCCTAGTGCCCACCACTGACTGTGATCTTCAAGTGCCCAGGTACCAGGTGAGCAGCCGGGTGGGCCAGGTCGAGACAAACAGACATGCCGGACTGTGCGGGAGTAACTGGAAAGAGTGTGCTAATTAATTCACAGGGTGCTTTGTGATTGTGGAACCGTTTTGGGGGCATGAACTGGTTAAGGCAGTTCTGGGCCAGTCTCAGGCTGCAGTGATGTGTGTCCTGCTGTCATTGTGCATATTCTTCCAGAATTAATGTTCTAGGCCATGACCTCAGAAAGGCCTTTGCAAAAAGCATTCACCCAAACGTGGGCCACGGCTAGTAAATCCTGGTATTTTAGCGCGGTGGAAGGAGGCACAGAGATCAAACGTCAAAACGTGCACGCAGGAATATTTAGGTGAAATAATACAGACTCTGCTTTAATCGGTGTGCCAGCGAGGCACATCTGCTAATCTCGCTTATTTCCAAAGTGTATAAATGCACATCAATCAAAATTGTAAGAATTTGGAGTCATTTAAATCATGTAGGAATCCATGCTGATTAAGTTCTTTTATTTGTTCAGGGATTAGTGAAAGTAAGAACCAAATTCACAGAAACGTGCCCAGGGGCAGGAGGGAGTCTGGCCAAAACAGGTATGAGACCTCGCTCATCTTTGCTGGATCTCAAAACAGAAATCCTTTCCCCAGGACGTGGTGTGGACAGATTCTATAGTCTACCTGTAGGTCGGTGGCTCCAGCCCTGAACCCTCCCAGAATCAACCACCTTGTCTCCAACGGCCCCCAGAACTGGTACCTGAGCGGAAGCCCACGACGTCCCGAGGGCACAGGCTCTGGCCAGGGCCAGAGAGAACCAGCCAGATTCTCTGGCAGCACCCAGAGGGTTGCCTCCTGCCCCCACCCCAGCCCACAAGGGCCGATGCTCGGGGCTGCAAGTCTGGTCTGCCCTGGGTAAGCTCATTCTTCATGGCAGAGTGTCCACAGGCCACACGGGTCCCTCTCTGGCCAACAGCACTGACCTCACTGGCAGAGCTTCCTGCTGGGAGATGCCAGAGGGACCCTGCAGCCACTCCTGGGGGCTGCTTAACGAAGCACCACAGACCCGGAGCCTAAGACAGCACAGATCTCCCCCCTCGCCCTTCTGGAAATCAAGGTGTCAGCAGAATCGGTCCTTTTGGAGGCTCGAGGGCAGCCAAGACTCAGAGCCCCCCCAGCTAAGGACAGTCCGAGCCAGCAGGCCGGGAACCAGGCTCCTGGGTCCAGAGTCTGCAACGTTGACCCTTCCGTGCAGAGCCCTAGGCCTGTGGGCTCTCCCCCCACACCCCCCTACTCTCACTCCTGCCTCCTAGGCGGGGCCTGAGAAAACTCCGCACTCACACACAACTCAGAGTTCCCAGTGGCAACTGCATCCCCCAGGACAAGAGTCTTTGGGAAATCGGGGACTCTGGCCAGCTTGGTGAGGGAGAGATTCGGGGGCAAGGGATCTGCCCTAGGGACTGCCCACTTATTGCAGATTTGGAGGATTCTGGGGATTGTTGGCTCCCCTGCTCTGCACCAAAGGGAAGATCTGCAAAGCACTGCAGTGTTGAATACGAAGGGGAGGATGGCTAATCTTCCTGACACCTCAATGTTTCTACCATTAATGCTCAGCAGGGCTGCTCCGAAAGTGTGCCCACGGATGGCTTTCCCAGCTGCCTTTCTGGAACCAGAAGCTAGGCCTGTCTAGCCTCCCTGTAACCACTCTCCTTCCCAGGGTTTCCGTGTGTCCCAGGCAGCTCCACAGGTGCTTGGGGGGAGGGCAGAAGCCAGGCTGAGAACCATCTGTCCCCGCTTGCATTTGATAGGAACATGTCAGATTCATTCAGACGCCTCCTGCCAACAGCTGGCTGGTGGGGGGGCTCCAAGAGTCTGGGGGGACTAACAAGATAGGCTGCCCCAAGGATCAGACCCTTCTCTGCCACCTGCCAGCTGTGAAATCTGGGCCAGGCACTTAAGATTGACAAGGCCTACCGTTCTCAAGTGTGAAAACGTGCAGTGATGCTTCCTGCAAGGTGTGTGGTGTGTGATGTGGCCCTTGGTCAAGCTCCCCAGGGCAGGAGCTGCATCCACCTGTTCATCCTTGTATCTCTATTTCAGAAGTCAGGGCCTGGGCTTCAGCAGGCACTCAGCGCCCATGGGATAAATGAAGCCTCATAACTAATGAGTAATAAGAGAAAAAATCATAATAATGAAAGAATGGGGCCACGATAAATAAATACTGAGTGAATGACCAATTGTAAACATTTAGCAGAGAGTTCTCTAGCCAGACATTAGTCTACGAACTTTAGACTCATTCCTTCATCAAATGTTTACAACCACCTTGCAAAGCTGGCACCATTATTATGGTCATTTTAGAGTGGGTGGAAACTGAGCACAGAAGGGACTGTTCAAGGCCCCACAGTCAAGAATGGGCAGAGGCCAGGACTGGACGCAAGCTGATGGGCACTCTTCCCACCAGGTCCCACTGCCCAGCAAGCCTTAGGGTGGCTGCAGCCTCCCGCTCCCAGGGAGCAAGGGGAGGGATCGTGGATCGAGGTCACCCCAAGCGCTGCAAGATCATCTCTGAGGAGGGGACCGGGGCAGCAGAGGTCCCCTCTGTAGTGTCGGCTCGCATCTTCCAAAACTGGCCCTGATGTAGACGTGCTGGGGCGAGCTGTCTTACTAAGGGAAAAGGCTGAATACACACTGTTGGACGATCTTTCAAAGAACTTTTTAAACCCACACAGCAACACAGCTAACAAAATAGAATTTGCCTACTCACATTTCTTGCTGACTTCTGGAATGAATGGAAAGAGACAATTTGCAATCAGCATCTCCATCATGTACGAATGAGATGCTTGGGGATGATGGAGAAGCGAACGCTCATTCGTCTCCCTGGCACCCAAGCCCACCGAGAGCTCCGTCCTTCCTCAGAAATGGAAACGGCCTTGCCATTTCCACCAGGCACCTTCTAGGACCAAGATCCAACTCCCTGCTCTACATTCTTCCCGCGCCTCATCAGGTGCGATTTCTCCCTCCTCCGAAACTCACGGGGCTCACTTACATCACCTTTCTGCCAGTGATTTGTGGCTATCTTGTAGGATTCACACTAACTCGTCTCTCCTGAGCACTTACTGTGTACCAGGCACTCTGCACATGATCCCTTCTAATCTCTAGAACACCTCTGATTTTACCGGTGGAGATTCGAAAGGTTAGGTCATTTATTATGGACAGTGCTAATGTAACCGCCTGTCTGGCCTTCTCCTACTTCCCCCAAATTCCAAATGAGTGATGTATGAATCAGAGGGTACACTATTTGGGGAAGGGGAAGAGCTTGCTTCATGCAGGCTGGGATGTGTTCATTTATTGTTCAGCCAACTCCCTTCCTTCATAGCATGTATTCTGTAGGCATCAGATGGTGTGCCAAGGATTGGAATTTCAAACACGAGTAGACTGAGGCACCCGGGAAGCTCCCAGCCTGAGGGGGTTGGTGTGGTGAAACAATCAGCACGACGTGCCCGCAGAGGAGCGAGTCATGGGAGCGGCCAATACTCTCTGGAGGCACCATTAGTCATAGGTGGGCTGGGTTTTGAAGGATGGCCAGGAGCTTCCTGGAAGGCAAGGGGAAAAGGTCATGGCTGGGAAAGAGAGTGGAGCGGGCCGGTCAGGGGGCAGGGGTTAGGAGGCGAATTGAGTTGCTCAGACATCACGCCCACAGATGTGGTGGGAGGTGGTAGGTAAATGGACACCTGGACCCCTATTGAAGGATGGTAAGAATGAACTATTTACTACCAGGACCCCCTCCAAGCAGACAACTTCCAATTATATTGAAATACAGTTATCAAAATATTTACAAAACAGCAGAAAAGCTGTGTATTTTTTTTTTTTTTTTTTACTAGCGCATTAAATAGCACTACCCAGCGGATGGCTTAATCAAACACAGTCATTTTGTGGTAGTCAACCACTATAGAAGTTTTGCCAACCACCCCCAAATCCAGATAACTGAGGGATAACCGTCTTACCCCATCCTGCGCCCACAGTCTGAGGCTTGCGCCCACCACACTCACGCACGTATGGTTACCACCTGGGCGCAGACTCAAGACCACCCAAAAGCGAGGGACAGAGGGTTGTGGAAGTTTCAAATGCGCCCACAAATCCTTTGATCCCCTCCTCCCCCTCCCAGAAGTGGAGCTTTGTTCTCTTCCCTTTGAGTCTGGGCTAGACTTGGGGACTCACTTCTAATGGACAGAATGAGGTAAGAGGGTTGAGGTGTCATCGTCAAGATGAGTCACAAAAGGCACTGTGGCTTCCTCCTGGTTCTCTCCCTGGATCACTTGCTCTGTGGAAGTCAGGACCACATTGTCGGGGCACCCATTCAGCTCCTCACAGAGCTCCACGTGCCAGGGGACTGGGGCATCCTGCCAACAACCAGAAAGGAATCGAGGCCTCCGATGTATTAACTATGTGAGGGGCCCCCTTGGAATCGGGTCTTCCAGCCCCAGTCAAACCTTCAGATGACCGCAGCCTTGGCTGATGGTTTGACCAGAGCTTCATCAGGGAACCTGAGCTAGAACCCAGGCCAGCTAAGCCTCCTCCAGATCCTGACCCTCGGACGCTGTGAGATAGTGAATGTCTGTTGTTTTAAGCTGCTACACTTTGCAGTATTTTGTTAAGCCGTAGTAGCTGATGAATACAGGATGTATGAGAAAGAGAAATCCTGTTCCTCTCTAGAGGGCTGGGAGCTGAGGTGCTGGGGAAGGGAGGCCAAGAATGAGTTTCCCCGAGGCAGCCCTCCTGAGGGTGAGACCGCCCAGGGTGCGTGGCACACACTCAGTGCATATGTCCAACAGGCCTGCTGACAGACCCGGCACCTGCTGGCCACCCACTGACATGTTGCACAACGCCTCCCATGTCAGTCCCCTGGGCGTCGAAGGAGAGTCACAAACCAACCTCTAGCTGCTGCAAGGGTTGAAGGAGATGATATATGGAGAGAGTTCCAGATGCACAGTACCCACTCAATAAACGGTGGCTCTTTGTGGTGAGCTCACTGGGCGCCCCCCACCACCAAGCCCGACACCCAGGCATGACATCCCCCAGAGAAGCCCACTCTCCTCTGACACCCAGAAGGCCCTGGTCCCCAAGAGGACACCAGCATGGGAACCAGAGACACCAGCGCAGCCCCAGCTCAGCCCTTTCATCCTGTCCCCCGGTCACCACCCTCAGGTTCGGAGGTCACCCTGAAGAGCATCTAAAGTATGAGAAGCAGCTCAGCCTCGCCCATGTCCAGGGAAAGGGAGGTTAAAACTACACTGAAATGGAAACAACCCAAAAGTCTACCAGCAGATGGAGAGATCCACAAAATGTGGCCTGGCCGTATCACTGACTGGTCCTCAGCCACAGGGAGTGTCGTACACACTACAACACGGATGGACCTTGGAAACTTCATACTTAAGAGGAGGAAATTATTTAAAAAGGGCCACATATTATATGATTCCATTTATATGAAATGCCAGAAAAGGCAAATCTATAGCGGCAGGAAGCAGATTGGTGGTTGCCAGGGGCCGGGGTGGGGTGGGGGAGGGGGATGGGAGTGAGTGCTGATGGGTATGGAGGTTTATTTTGGGGTGATGACAACGTTTTGGAACTAGTTGGAGGTGGTGGTTGCACAACACTGTGAATGTATGAAATGCCACGGAGTTGTTCACTTTAAAAGGGCTAATTTGGGCAAAACTATGGAGACCATGAAAAGATCCGTCATTGGGGTTGGGTTAGGGCGGGGAGGGAGGGATGAACAGGGGGGCACAGAGAATGTTTGGGCAGTGAAATTCCTGCATGGCACTGTGATGGCACCAGGTCATATTTGTCCAAACCCCCAGCATGCCCAACTCCGGGAGGAGCCCTCACATACCCTGTGGACTCCAGGGGTGACGTGTTCGTGCAGGTTCATGCCGAGTAACAAGCCCTCTGATGGGGGGGTGGGCTGGGCACGCAGCAGGGGCAGGCCAGGGGAAATCTCTGCACCTTCTGTTCAAGTTTGCTCTGAACCTAAAACTGCTCTGAAAAATAAAATCTTTGATTAAAAAATGGTGACTTAGGGGCATCGGGTGGCTCAGTCAGTTGAGCGTCTACCTTGGGCTCGGGTCACGATCCCAGGGTCCCACTCAGCAGGAGGCCTGCTTCTCCTTCTCCTCCCTCTGCTCTCGCTCCCCCTGCTTGTGCTCCCTCTCTCTTCTCTCTAATAAATAAATAAAATATTTTTTAAAAAAATGGTTAACGTTAGCGTTCTGCAATTTTTACTTCACTTGCAAAACACGACACCAAGATACCATTTTTTTCACACAACGACACCGAGATACCGTGTTTTTTTTTTTTTTTTTACCAATTGGACTGGCCTGGGGGGTAACTGGGTTGATGGCCGTGGCAGCCGGTGTCCATCAGCAAGGCTGCGGGCAAGAGGCCCTCCGGCACAGGCTTTGCAGGAGTACAAATGAGACAGAGAAGGTCTAGAAGAACAAGTACGTGACCAGACAGCATCAGTCTCGGGCTCAGAGCTCCTGGCCCAGCACGTGTGCAGCAGGTATCACCCTATAAATCCGCCCACACACGTGAGGACGACACAGTGCATGAATATTTGTCGTAGCGTTATGTGCGATGGGAAAATATGGGAAGCAACGCACACAGCCGAGGGCCGGTTTAAATAAAACGGCAGCCAGTCAGCAGAGAGCGGACGAGTAGGACAGGAGCGAGCAGCTCTT
>NW_023331061.1:0-45306 GCF_011100685.1 Canis lupus familiaris | reverse complement strand
GCGAGGCTCAGTTAGTGTCAGAGTCACCAGTTCCAGGTGAGGCCAAGAAGGAGTCCAAAGCAATCAGGTCCAGGTGGGGAAAAAGTCACCAGGACTGGGTGAGGCCCAGATGGGGATCGGATTTACCAGATCCGGTGAGGCCCAGGTGGTGACCAGATTCTCCGGGTCTGGAGACCACCAGGTAAGGACCAGATTCACCAGGTGCAAGAGGCCCACGAGGGGACCTGAGTTACCAGGTATGGGTGAGGCCCAGTTCTCAACCCCACTCACCAGGTCCAGTTGAGGCCAACCTGCATGCCAAAGTCAACAGATCCACGTGAGTCCCTACTGGGCACCAGAGACAGCAGGTAAAAATGAGTCTACAAGAACACCACAGTCACCAGGTCCAGGTGTGATTCATGTGGGAACGAGATTCACCAGGTCCAGGTGAGACCCATGTGGGGACGACAGACACCAGGTCCAGAATGAGGCCTAGGAGGGGGACCAGAGTCATCAGGACCAGTTGAGGCCCAAGTGTGGAGCAAAGTTATCATGTCCAGGTGAGGCTCAGAGGTGAACAGAGTATCCAGGTCATAATGGTCCAGAGGTGAGGACCAGAGTCACCAGATCTGTGAGGTCCAGTTAGGATCAGAGTCACCAGTTCCAGGTGAGGCCAAGAAGGTCCACAGCAATCAGGTCCAGGTTGGGAACAAAGTCACCACGACTGGGTGAGGCCCAGATTGGGAACAGATTCACCAGGTCCAGGTGAGGCCCTGGTGGTGACCAGAGTCCCCGGGGATGGGAGACGACCAGATAAGGACCAGATTCACCAGGTTCCACGAGGCCCACGAGGGGACCTGTGTCCCCAGGTATGGGTGAGGCACAGGTGGCAACCACACTCACCAGGCCCAGGAGAGGCCATGCAGAGGAACCGTGTCCCGATGATGCCCATGTAGGAACCAGATGTACCAGGTCCAAATGAGGCCAAGATGGAGCATATTCACTAAGTCCAGGTGAGGCCCAGTTGAGGACCAGAGTCACCAGATCTGGTTGAGGCCTAGAGGGGTACCAGAATCACCTGGTCCAGGTGATATCCAGATGGGGACCAGAGTCACCAGGTCAGGGTGAGGGCCAGAGGGGTTCCAGAGTCATCATGTCCAGGTGAGGCTCATGTGTGGAACAGAGTCACCAGGTACCAATGATGCCCAGGTGAGGACCAGAGTCACCAGGTCTGGGTGACGCGCAGATAGGATCAGAGTCACCAGTTCCAGGTGAGGCCAAGAAAGAGTCCACAGCAATCATGTCCAGGTGGAGAACAAAGTCACTAGGACTGGGTGAGGCCCAGATGGGGACCAGATTCACCAGGTCCAGGTGAGGCCCAGTTGGTGACCAGAGTCCCCGGGTCTGGGAGAACCAGGTAAGGACCAGATTCACCAGGTCCAAGAGGCCCACGTGGGGACTTGAGGTACCAGGTATGGGTGAGGCCCAGGTGGAAACCCCACTCACCAGGTCCAGGTGAGGCCAACTTGCAGGACAGAGT
Organism: Canis lupus familiaris; assembly: GCF_011100685.1. Lineage (NCBI taxonomy): Eukaryota > Metazoa > Chordata > Mammalia > Carnivora > Canidae > Canis > Canis lupus. The sequence goes on along the minus strand of NW_023331061.1, from coordinate 43,787 downwards.
CACCAGATCCAGGTGAGGCTCTAGTGGGGAACGGAGTCACCAAGTAATAGTGACTACAAGAACACCACAGTCACCAGGTCCACGTGTGGTTCATGTGGGAACGAGAGTCACCAGGTCCATGTGAGGCCCAGGTGTAGCCAGAGTCACCTGGTACAGAAGCGGCCAAAATCAGGACCAGAGTTACCAGGATTAGGTCAGTCCCAGTGAGGAATAGAGTAACCATGTCCCGATGATGCCCAGGAAGAACCAGAGTCACCAGGTCCAGATGAGGCGCAGGTGGGGAGCATGTTCACTAGATCCCTGTGAGACCCAGTTGAGGAACAGATTTACCAGGTCAAGTTGAGGCCTAGAGGGGTACCAGATTCACCTGGTCTAGGTGACATCCAGATGGGGACCACAGTCAAAATGTGAGGCTGAGGCCCAGAGGGGATCCAGAGTCATCATATCCAGGAGAGGCTCAGGTGTGGAACAGAGTATCCAGGTCATAAAGGTCCACATGTGAGGACCAGAGTCACCAGATCTGGGTGAGGCCAGTTAGTATCAGAGTCACCAATTCCAGGTGAGGCCAAGAAGGAGTCCAAAGCAATCAGGTCCAGGTGGGGAACTAATTCACCAGGACTGGGTGAGGCAGAGATTGGAATCAGATTCACCAGGTCCAGGTGATTCCCAGGTGGTGACCAGACTTAGCAGTTCCAGGTGAGGACCAGGTAAGGACCAGATTCACCAGTTCCAAGAGATGCGCATGTGGGGACCTGTGTCACCAGGTATGGGTGAGGCATAGGTGACAACCCCACTCACCAGGTCCAGGTGAGGACAACCTGCAGGCCATGCAGAGGAACCATGTCCCGATGATGCCCTTTGTAGGGACTAGACTTAAGGTCCAGGTGAGGCCAACCTGCAGGCCATGCAGTGGAACCATGTCCCGATGATGCCCGGTAGGGACCAGAGTCACCAGGTCCAAATGAGGCCCAGATGGAGCATATTCACTAGGTCCAGGTGAGGCCCAGTTGAGGACCAGAGTCACCAGATCTGGTTGAGGCCTAGAGGGTACCAGAATCACCTGGTCCAGGTGATATCCAGATGGTGACCAGAGTCACCAGGTCAGGGTGAGTCCCAGAGAGGTTCCAGAGTCATCATGTCCAGGTGAGGCTCAGGTGTGGAACAGAGTCACCAGGTACCAATGATGCCCAGGTGAGGACCAGAGTCACCAGGTCTGGGTGACGCGCAGATAGGATCAGAGTCACCAGTTCCAGGTGAGGCCAAGAAAGAGTCCACAGCAATCATGTCCAGGTGGAGAACAAAGTCACCAGGACTGGGTGAGGCCCAGATGGGGACCAGATTCACCAGGTCCAGGTGAGTCCCAGGTGGTGACCAGAGTCCCCGTGTCTGGGAGAGGACCACGTAAGGACCAGATTCACCAGGTCTAAGAGGCTCACGTGGGGACCTGAGTCACCAGGTTTGGGTGAGGCACAGGTGGCAACCCCACTCATCAGGTCCATGTGAGGCCAACCTGCAGGCCAGAGTCACCAGATCCATGTGAGGCCCTAGTGGGTACCTGAGTCACCAGGTAAATGTGAGACTACAAGAACACCACAGTCACCAGGTCCAGGTGTGGTTCATGTGGGAACGAGAGTCACCAGGTCCAGGTGAGACCCAGGTGGGGACGACAGTCACCAGGTCCAGGTGAGGCCCCGGTGGGGACGACAGTCCAAGGTCCAGGTGAGGCGCAGGTGGCAACAGGATTCACCAAGTCCAGGTTAGGCCCAGGTGGAGACCAGTCACCAGGTCCAGATTGAGGCCTAGGTGGGGGACCAGAGTCATCAGGACCAGTTGAGGACAAAGTGTGGAGCAAGTTATCATGTCTAGGAGAGGCCCAGGTGAGGAACAGAGTAACCATGTCCCATTGATGCCAGGTGAAAAGAGTCAGAAGGTCCAGACGAGGCCTAAGTGAGGAGTGGATTCACAAGGTCCTGTTGAGGCCCAGCTGAGGACCAGTGTCCCCAGCTCCCGGAGAGCCCACAGGGGGACCAGAGTCACCCGGTTCTGGTGATATCCAGGTGGGGACCAGAGTCAGCACGTCAGGGTGAGGCCCAGAGGTGGACGAGAATCACTAGGTCCAGGTGAGGCCCCGATGTGGAACTGAGAAACCAGGTCCCATGATGCCCATATGAACACCTGAGTCACGAGGTCCAGGTGATTTCCCTGTGGGAACCATTCACCTCGTCCAGGTGAAGCCCAGGTGGGACCACAGTCACCAGGTCCAGGTGAGGCCCAGGTATATAAGAGAGTATCCAGGTCCCAATGATACACAGGTAAGGACCAGAGTCAACAGGTCCAGGAGAGGCCCAAATATGGATCAGAGTCATTGTGCCAGGTGAGGCCAGATGGAGACCACAGGAACCAGGTCCAGGAGAGCCCCATATGGGAACCAGAGCCACCATCCAGGTGAGGTCCATTTGGCACCACAGTCTCAAGGTCCAGGTGAGGCGCAGCAGGCAACAGGATTCACCAATTCCAGGTGAGGCCCAGGTGGCGACCAGTCACCACAACCAGGTGCGGACCAGCTAAGGACCAGATTCACCAGCCCAAGTGAAGCCCAAGGGGTGACCAGAGTCACCGGGTAGGGGTGAGGCCCAGAGGGGGAACCAGAGTAGCCAGTTTAGTTTGAGTCCCAGAATGGGACCAGAGGTCCCTGGTCAAAGTGACGCCCAGGTGTGGAATATAGTATCCAGGTCCCAATGATGCCTGGGTGAGGATCAGAGTCACTAGGGCCATGCAGGCCCAGATGGGGAAAGAATGACTAGGTCCTGTTGAGGCATAGAATAAGACCACAGTCAGCAGTATCAGGTGAGCCCGTTTTGGGAACCAGGCCACTCTATGGAGCTGAGTCCCAGGTCCTTGTGAGGCCCACGTGATGACTAGATTCATCAGGTCGAATTCAGGCATAGCTGGGGACAAGAGTCACCAGGGCTGGTTGCGGCCTTGGTGTAGCAAGATTCAGCAGTTTTGAGTTAGGTCAAAGTGGGGATGAGAGACACCAGGTCCAGGTGAGGCCAAAGTGAGGACCAGAGTCACCAGATCCAGGTGAGGTCCACATTGGAAAGAGAGTCACCAGGTCCAGGAGAGGTCCAGGTCGGGACCAGAGTCACCAGATCCAGGTGAAGTCCAGGTGGGGACAAGACTCACCAGATCCATGTGAAGCCCAGGTGGGGACCAGAGTCACTTGGACCAGATGAGGCCAGTTGAGGACCAGAGTTACCAGACACCTGAAGCCCCGGTGGGGATCAGAGGCAACAGGTCTACTTGAGGCCCAGGTGTGGAACACAATAAGCAGGTCCAGGTGAGTCCCCGGTGGTGAGAAGAGTCACTACGTCCAGGTGAGGCCCAGGTGGGGACCAGGATCACCAGGTACAGGGAGGCCTTGAAAGAACCAGAGTCATCAGTTCGAGGTCAGGCGCAGGTGGCAACCAGGGTAAGCAAGTCAAAGTCAGGCCAAAGTGGGGTTCAGTCACTAGGGCACGGTGAGACCCCGAGGGGGACCAGAGTCACCTGGTCCAGGTGAGGTCCAGTTTTGGAACACAGTCACCGGGTCCCAATTTTGCCCAGTTGAGAACCATGGTCAACAGGGCCAGGTGAGGCCCAGATGGGGACCGGAGTCCCCAAATCCAGGTGAAGCCCAGGTGGAGACCACAGTCACCAGATCCAGGGTAGTCTCAGGTGCAGACCAGAATCACCAGTTCCAGGTGAGGTGCAGGTGGAAACCGCACTCACCAGGTCCCGGTGAGGCCCTGGTGGGGACCAGAGTCACGAGGTACATGAGAATCTAGAAACACTGCAGCCACAAGGTCCACAAGATGTCCATGTGGGAACGAGAATCACCAGTTACAGGTGAGGACCAGGTGGGATCCGACTCACCATGTCCAGGTGAGACCCTGGTGGGAACCAGTGTCACCATGTCCAGGTGTGGACCAGGTGAAGACCAGAGTTAAGAGGTCTGGCTTGGTCACTGTTAGTGAACAGTGTAACCATATCCTGATGCTACTCAGGTGGGTACCAGACACAGATCCTGGTGAGGCCCAGGTGGACCAGAGACATGAGGGCCAGGTGAGATACGATGGAACCACAGTCACCAGGTCAGGTGAGGCGATGCTTAGGATCAGAGTCACCACTTACAGGTGAGGTCCAGGTGGAGCCAGAGTCACATGGTACAAGAGGCCAAAGTCAGGACCAGAGTTACCACGATCAGGTCAGTCCCACTGGGGAATAGAGTAACCACGTCCCGATGATGCCCAGGTAGAACCAGAGTTACCAGGTCCAGGTGCGGCCAACCTGAAGGCCATGCAGTGGAACCGTGTCCTGATGATTCCCAGTTAGGGACCAGAGTCACCAGGTCGAAATGAGGCCCAGATGGAGCATATTACTAGGTCCAGGTGAGGCCCAGTTGAGGACCAGAGTCACCAGACCTGGTTGAGGCCTAGAGGGGTACCAGAATCACCTGGTCCAGGTGCCATCCAGATGGGTCCAGAGTCACCATGTCAGGGTGAGGCCCAGAGTGTTCCAGAGTCATCATGGCCAGGTGAGACTCAGTGTGGAACAGAGTATCCAGGTCATAATGGTCCACAGGTGAGGAACAGAGTCACCAGATCAGGGTGAGGCCCAGTTAGGATCAGAGTCAACTGTTCCAGTAGAGGCCAAGAGGAGTCCACCGCAATCAGGTCCAGGTGGGGAACAAAGTCACGAGGACTGGGTGAGGCCCAGAGGGGGAACAGATTCACCAGGTCCAGGTGATTCCCAGGTGGTGACCAGGGTTACCAGGTCCGTGTGAGGACCAGGAAAGGACCAGATTCACCAGGTCCAAGTGAGGCCCACGTGGGAACATGTGTCACCAGGTATGGGTGAGCCCCGGGTGGCAACCCCACTCACTAGGTCCAGGTGAGGCCAACCTGGAGGCCATGCAGAGGAACCGTGTCCCGGTGATGCCCAGGTAGGGACCAGAGTTACCAAGTCCAACTGAGGCCCAGATGGAGCATATTCACTAGGTCCAGGTGAGGCCCAGTTGAGGACCAGAGTCCCCAGACCTGGTTGAGGCCTAGAGGGGTCCCAGAGTCACCTTGTCCAGGTGACATCCAGATGGAGACGAGAGTCACCAGGTCAGGGTTAGGCCCAGAGTGGTTCCAGAGTCATCATGTCCAGGTGAGTCTCAGGTGTGGAACAGACTCAGCAGGTACCAATGATGCCCAGGTGAGGACCAGAGTGACCAGATCAGGGTGACGCTAGATAGGATCAGAGTCACCAGGTCCAGGTGAGGCCAAGAAAGAGTCCACAGCAATCAGGTCCAGGTGGGTAACAAAGTCACCAGGACTGGGTGAGGCCCAGATGGGGATCTGATTCATTCATCAGGCCCAGGTGAGGCCCAGGTGGTGAACAGAGTCCCCGGGATTGGGAGAGGACCAGGTACGGACCAGATTCACCAGGTCCAAGAGGCCCACGTGGGGTCCTGAGTCACCAGGTATGGGTGAAGCCCAGGTGGCAACCCCACTCAACAGGTCAGGTGAGGCCAACCTGCAGGCCAGAGTCACCAGATCCAGGTGAGGCCCTAGTGAGGACAGGAGTCACCAGGTAAATGTGAGTCTACAAGAACACCACAGTCACCAGGTCCTGGTGTGGTTCATGTGGGAACTTAGTCACCAGGTCCAGGTGAGACCCAGGTGGGTACCACAGTTACCAGGTCCAGATTGAGGCCTAGGTGGTGGGTCCAGAGTCATCAGGAGCAGTTGAGGCCAAAGTGCGGAGCAAAGTTATCATGTCCAGGTGAGAACCAGGTGGGGAACAGAGTAACCATGTCCCATTGATGCCAGGTGGGAAAAGAGTCATAGGTCCCGTCGAAGCCTAAGTGAGGAGTAGATTCACCAGGTCCTGCTGAGGCCTAGTTGAGGACCAGTGTCACCAGCTCCGGGTGAGTCCAGATGGGGACCAGAGTCACCAGGTTCTGGTGATATCCAGGTGGGGATCAGAGTCAGCACGTCAGGGTGAGGCCCAGAAGGGGACGAGAATCACTAGGTCCAGGTGAGGCCCCGATGTGGAACTGAGAAACCAGGTCCCATGATGCCCATATGAGGACCTGAGTCACCAGGTCCAGGTGAGGTCCCTGTGGGAACCAGTCACCTCGTCCAGGTGAGGCCCAGGTGGGACCACAGTCACCAGGTCCACGTGAGGCCCAGGTATATAAGAGAGTATCCAGGTCGCAATGATGCCCAGGTATGGACCAGAGTCAACAGGTCCAGGAGAGGCCCAAATATGGATCAGAGTCATCTTGTTCCAGGTGAGGCCAGATGGAGACCACAGGAACCAGTTACAGGAGAGCCTCATATGGGAACCAGAGACCCAGATACAGGTGAGATACAGTTGGGACCACAGTCACAAGGACCAGGTGAGGCGCAGGTGGCAACAGGATTCACCACGTCCCGGTGAGGCCCAGGTGGCCAGCAGTCACGAGATCCAGGTGCGGACCAGCTAAGGACCATATTCACCAGGCCCAAGTTAAGCCCAAGTGGTTACGAGAGTCACCAGGTAAGGGTGAGACCCAGAGTGGTAACCAGAGTAACCAGTTTAGTTTGAGGCCAAGAATGGGACCAGACGTGCCTGCTCAAAGTGAGGCCCTGTGTGGAATAGAGTATCCAGGTCCCAATGATGCATGGGTGAGGACCAGAGTCACTAGGGCCATGCAGGCCCAGATGGGGAACAGAATTCTAGGTGCTGGTGAGGCATAGAATAAGACCACAGTCAGCAGTATCTGGTGAGCCCCTTGTGGGAACCAGCGCCACTCTATCCAGCTGAGTCCCAGGTCCATGTGAGGCCCACGTGAGGACCAGATTCATCAGTTCGAATTGAGGCATAGCTGGGGACAAGAGTCACCAGGTCTGGATACGGTCTAGGTGGGACAAGATTCAGCAGTTCTGAGTTAGGTCAAAGTGGGGACGAGAGACACCAGGTCCAGGTCAGGCGAAACTGAGGACCAGAGTCACCAGATCCAGGTGAAGTCCAGGTGGGGACCAGAGTCATCAGATCCAGGTGAAGCCCAGGTGGGGACCAGACTCACTAGGACCAGATGAGGCGTAGGTGAGGACCAGAGTTGCCAGGTACACGTGAATCCCCGGTGGGGATCAGAGGCAACAGGTCCATGTGAGGCCGGCTTGGGGACCATGGTCAACAGGTCTACTTGAGGCCCAGGTGTGGAACACAGTAAGCAGATCCAGGTGAGTTCCCGGTGGTGACAAGAGTCACCAAGTCCAGGTGAGGCCCATGTGGGCACCAGGATCATCATGTCCAGGGTAGGCCCTTGAAAGAACCAGAGTCATCAGTTCGAGGTTAGGCGCAGGTGGCAACCAGGGTCAACAGGTCCAAGTCAGGCCAAAGTGGGGTTCACAGTCACTAGGGCACGGTGAGACCCAGAGGGGGACCAGAGTCACCTGGTCCAGGTGAGGTCCAGTTGTGGAACAGTCACCGGGTCCCAATTTTGCCCAGTTGAGGACCATAGTAAACAGGGCCAGGTGAGGCACAGATGGGGACCGGAGTCCCCAAATCCAGGTGAAGCCCAGGTGGGACTACAGTCACCAGATCCACGGTAGTCTCAGGTGCAGGCCAGAATCACCAGGTCCAAGTGAGGTTGCAGGTGGCAACCACACTCACCAGGTCCTGGTGAGGCCCTTGTGGGGACCAGAGTCACGAGGTACATGAGAAGCTAGAAACACTACAGCCACCAGTCCCCATGATGTCCATGTGGAACGAGAATCACCAGTTACAGGTGAGGACCAGGCGGGGATCCGACTCACCATGTTCAGGTCAGACCCAGTGGGTACCAGTGTCACCATGTCCAGGTGTGGCCCAGGTGAAACCACAGTTAATAGGTCCGGCTGGTCACTGTTAGTGAAGAGTGTAACCATATCCTGATGCTACCCAGGTGGGTACCAGAGACACCAGGTCCTGGTGAGGCCCAGGTGAGACCAGAGACATGAGGTCCAGGTGAGGTCCCGATGGGACCCACAGTCACCAGGTCAGGTGAGGCCATGCTTAGGATCAGAGTCACCAGTTACAGGTGAGGCCCAGGTGGAGCCAGAGTCACCCGGTAGAGAAGACGCCAAAGTCAGGACCAGAGTTACCAGGATCAGGTCAGTCCCAGTGGGCATAGAGTAATCATGTCCCGATGATGCCCAGTTAGAAAAAATTTTTTTTAATTTTTATTTATTTATGATAGTCACAGAGAGAGAGAGAGAGAGAGAGGCAGAGACACAGGCAGAGGGAGAAGCAGGCTCCATGCACCAGGAGCCCGATGTGGGATTCGATCCCGGATCTCCAGGATCGCGCCCTGGGCCAAAGGCAGGCGCCAAACCGCTGCGCCACCCAGGGATCCCGATGATGGCCAGTTAGAACCCGAGTCACCACGTCCAGATGAGGCGCAGGTGGGGAGTATATTCTCTAGGTCCCGGTGAGGCCCAGTTGAGGACCACATACCTGGTCTAGTTGAGGCCTAGAGGGGTACCAGATTCACCTGGTCTAGGTGACATCCAGATGGGGACCATATCACCATGTTAGGCTGAGGCCCAGAGGGGATCCAGAGTCATCATGTCCAAGTGAGTCTCAGGTGTGGAACAGAGTACCAGGTCATAATGGTCCACAGGTGAGGACCAGAGTCACCAGATCTGGATGAGGCCTGTTAGGATCAGAGTCACCAGTTCCAGGTGAAGCCAAAAATGTGTCCACAGCAATCAGGTCCAGGTGGGGAACAAAGTCACCAGGATTGGGTGAGGCCAAGATGGGGACCAGATTCACAAGGTCCAGGTTATTCCCGGGTGGGGACCAGAGTTACAAGTTCCGGGTGAGGACCAGTTAAGGACGAGATTCACCAGGTCCAAGTGAGACCCAGGTGGGGACCTGTGTCACAATGTATGTGAGGCCCAGATTACCACCCCACTCACCAGGTCCAGGTGAGGCCAACCTGCAGGCCATGAAGAGGAACCATGTCCCGATGATGCCATAGTAGGGAACAGAGTTACCAGGTCCAGGTGAGGAAAACCTGCAGGCCATGCAGTGGAACCATGTCCCGATGATGCCCAGGTAGGGACCAGAGACACCAAGACCAAATGAGGTCCAGATTGAGCAAATTCACTAGGTCCAGGTGAGGCCCAGTTGAGGACCAGAGTCACCAGATTTGGTTGATGCCTAGAGGGGTACCAGAATCACCTGGTGCAGGTGACATGCAGATGGGACCAGAGTCACCAGGTCAGGGAGAGGCCCAGAGAGGTTCCAGAGTCATCATGTCCAGATGAGGCTTAGGTGAGGAACAGAGTCACCAGGTACCATGATGCCCAGGTGAGGACCAGAGTCACCAGATCTGGGTGAGGCCCAGTTAGGTTCAGAGTCACCAGTTCCAGGTGAGGCCCAAAAGGAGTCCACAGCAATCAGGTCCAGGTGGGAAACAAAGTCACCAGGACAGGGTGACGCCCAGATGGGGACCAGATTCACCAGGTCCATTGAGGCCCAGGTGGTGACCAGAGTCCCAGGTCTGGGAGAGGACCAGGTAAGGACCAGATTCACCAGGTCCAAGAGGCCCACGTGGGGACCTGAGTCACCAGGTATGGGTGACACCCAGGTGGCAACCAAACTCACCAGGTCCAGGTGAGGCCAACCTGCAGGCCAGAGTCACCAGATCCAGGTGAGGCCCTAGTGGGGACCGGAGTCACCAGGTAAATGTGAGTCTACAAGACACCACAGGGACCAGGTCCAGGTGTGGTTCATGTGGGAACAAGAGTCACCAGGTCCAGGTGAGACCAGGTGGGGACCACAGTCACCAGGTCCAGATTGAGGCCTAGGTGGGGGGACCAGAGTCATCAGGACCAGGTGAGGCCAAAGTGTGGAGCAAAGTTATCATATTCAGGTGAGGCGCAGGTGGGGAAGAGAGTAACCATGTCCCATTGATGCCAGGTGAGAAAAGAGTCACAAGTTCCAGACGAGGCCTATGTGAAGAGTAGATTCATCAGGTCCTGTTGATGCCCAGTTGAGGACCAGTGTCCACAGCTCCGGTGAGGTCTCAGAGGGGAACCAGAGTCACCCGGCTCTGGTGATATCCAGGTGGGGACCAGAGTCACCACGTCAGGATGAGTCCCAGAGGGGGACGAGAATCACTAGCTCCAGGTGAGGCCCGATGTGGAATTGAGAAACCAGGTCCCATGATGCCCATATGAGGACTTGAGTCACCAGGTCCAGGTGAGGTCCCTGTGGGAACCAGTCACCTCGTCCAGGTGAGGCCGAGGTGGGACCACAGTCACCAGGTCCAGGTGAGGCCCAGGTATATAAGAGTATCGAGGTCCCAATGATGCCCAGGTAGGACCAGAGTCAACAGGTCCGGAGAGGCCCAAATACGGATCAGTCATTGTGTTCCAGGTGAGGCCAGATGGAGACCACAGGAAGCAGGTCCAGGAGAGCCCCTATGGAACGAGAGCCACGAGATCCAGGTGAGTTCCAGGTGGGACCACAGTCACCAGGTCGAGGTGAGGCCCAGGTATATAAGAGTGTTCCCAGGACCCAATGATGCCCAGGTAAGTACCAGAGTCAACAGGTCCAGCAGAGGGCAAATATGGAACAGAGTCATTGTGTTCCAGGTGAGGCCAGATGGAGACCACAGGAACCAGGACCAGGAGAGCCCCATATGGGAACCAGAGTCACCAGATCCAGGTGAGGTCCAGGTAGACCACAGTCACAAAGGTCCCGGTGACGCGCAGGTGGCAACAGGATTCACCAAGTCCAGGAGAGGCCCAGGTGGCGACCAGTCACCAGATCCAGGTTCGGACCATCTAAGGACCAGATTCACCAGGCCCAAGTGAAGCCTAAGGGGTGACCAGAGTCACCAGGTAAGGGTGAGGCCCAGAGGGGGAACCAGAGTAACCGTTTAGTTTGAGGCCCGAGTTGGACCAGAGGTCCCTGGTCAAAGTGAGGCCCAGGTGTGGATAGAGTATCCAGGTCCCAATGATGGCTGAGTGAGGACCAGAGTCACTAGGGCCATGCAGGCCAGATGGGGAACAGAATCACTAGGTGCTGGTGAGGCATAAATAAGACCACAGTCAGCAGTATCAGGTGAGCCCCTTGTGGAAACCAGAGCCACTCTATCCAGCTGAGTCCCAGGTCCATGTGAGGCCCACGTGAGTAACATATTCATCAGGTCCAAATGAGGCATAGCTGGGGACAAGAGTCACCAGGACTGGGTGCGGCCTAGGTGGGGCAAGATTCAGCAGTTCTGAGTTTGGTCAATGTTGGGGACGAGAGACGCCAGGTCCAGGTGAGCCAAACTGAGGACCATAGTCACCATATCCAGTTGAGGTCCATGTTGGAAAGAGAGTCACCAGGTCCAGGAGAGGTCCATTGGGGACTAGAGTCACCAGATCCAGGTTAAGCCCAGATGGGGATAAGAGTCACTAGTCCAGATGAGGCCCAGGTGAGGACCAGCTTATCAGGTACACGTGAGGCCCCGGTGGGCATCAGAGGCCACAGGTTCATGTGAGGTAGGCTCGGGACCATGGTCAACAGATCTACTTGAGGCCCAGGTGTGGAACACAGTAGCAGATCCAGGTGAGTCCCCAGTGTTGACAAGAGTGACCACGTCCAGGTGAGACCCAGGTGGGGACCAGGATTATCAGGTCCCGGGGAGGCCCTTGTTAAGAAACCAGAGTCAACAGTTCGAGGTTAGGCGCAGGTAGCAACCAGGGTCAGCAGGTCCAAGTCAGGCCAAAGTGGGGTTCACAGTCACTAGGGCACGGTGAGACCCAGAGGGGGACCAGAGTCACCTGGTCCGGTGGCCCAGTTGAGGACCAGTTTCACCTATCTGGTTCGGCTTAGAAGGGTACCAGAATCACCTGATCGAGGTGATATCCATGGGGACCAGAGACACCAGGTCAGCGTGAGGCCCAGAGTGGTTCCAGAGTCATCGGGTCCAGGTGAGGCTCATGTGTGGAACAGAATCACCAGGTACCATGATGCCCAGGTGAGGACCAGAGTCACCAGATCTGGGTGACACGCAGATAGGATCAGAGTCACCAGTTCCAGGTGACGCCAAGAAGGCGTCCCACAGCAATCAGTCCAGGTGGTGAAGAAAGTCACCAGGACTTGGTGAGACCCAGATTTGGACAAGATTCACCAGGTCCAGATTATTCCCAGGTGGTGACCAAGGTCCTCGGGTCTGGGGGAGAAACCAGCTAAGGATCAGATTCAACAGGTCCAATGAGGCCCACGTGGGACCTGAGCACCAGGTATGGGTGAGGCCTAGGTGGCAACCCCACTCCCCAGGTCCAGGTGAGGCCAACCTGCCGGCCAGAGTCACCAATGCAGGTGAGGTCCGGTGGGTACCAGAGTCACCAGATCCAGGTGAGGTCCATGTTGGAAAGAGAGTCACCAGGTCCAGGAGAGGTCCAGGTGGATACCAGAGTCACCAGATCCAGGGGAAGTCCAGGTGGGGACCAGAGTCATCAGATCCAGGTGAAGCCCAGGTGAGGACCAGAGTCAGTAGTCCAGATGAGGTCAAGGTGGGACCAGAGATACCAGGTACAAGTGAGGCCCCGGTGGGAGCAGTGGCAACAGGTCCATGTGAGGCCGTCCTGGGGACCATGGTCAACAGGTCTACTTGAGGCCCAGGTTTGGAACACAGTAAGCAGGTCCAAGAGTCCCCGGTGGTGACAAGTGTCACCACGTCCAGTGAGACCCAGGTGGGACAAGGATCACCAGGGAGGGAGGCCCTTGAAAAACCAGAGTCTACAGTTTGAGGTCAGGCGCAGGTGGCAACCATATCAAGGTCGAAGTAGGCCAAAGAGGGGTTCACAGTCACTAGGGCACGGTGAGACCAGAGGGGACGAGAGTCACCTGATACAGGTGAGGTCTAGTTGTGGAACACAGTCCCGGTCCCAATTTTGCCCAGTTGAGGACCATGGTCAACAGGGCCAGGTGAAGCCCAGATGGAGACCGGAGTCCCCAAATCCGGTGAAGTCCAGGTGGGGACCACAGTCACCAGATCCAGGGTAGTCTTAGGTGTAGACCACAATAACCAGGTCCAGGTGAGTGCAGGTGCAACCACACTCACCAGTTCCCGTGAGGCCCTGGTGGGGACCAGAGTCACGAGGTATAAGAAGCTAGAACACTACAGCCACAAGGTCCACATTATGTCCATGTGGGAATGAAATCACCAGTTACAGTGAGGACCAGGTGGGGATCCGACTCACCATGTCCAGTGAGTCCCAGGTGGGAACCAGTGTCACCATGTCCAGGTGTGGCCCATGTGAAGACCAGAGTTAATAGGTCCGGCTGGGTCACTGATAGTGAACAGGGTCACCATATCCTGATGCTACCCAGGTGGAACCAGAGAACCAGGTCCGGTGAGGCCCAGGTGGGCCCAGAGATATGAGGTCCAGAAGAGGTCCCGATGGGAACGACAGTCACCAGGTCAGTGAGGCATGCTTAGGAATCAGAGTCACCAGTTACAAAGCTGAGGCCCGGTGGGAGCCAGAGTCACCTGGTACAGAAGAGGCCAACGTCAGGACCAGAGTTACAGGATCAGGTCAGTCCCAGTGGGGAATAGAGTAAACCATGCCCGATGATGCCCAGGTAGAACCAAGTCACCAGGTCCAGATGAGGCGCAGGTGGGGAGCATATTCACTAGGTCCCGTGAGGCCCAGTTGCGGACCAGAGTCACCAGGTCTAGTTGAGGACTAGAGGGGTACCAGATTCACCTGGTCTAGGTGACATCCAGATGGGGAGCAGAGTCACCATGTCAGGGTGAGGCCCAGAGGGGATCCAGAGTCATCATGTCCAGGTGAGACCCAGGTGGCGACCAGTCACCAGATCCAGGTGCGGACCAGCTAAGGACCAGATTCACCAGGCCTAATTGAAGCCCAAGGGGGACCTGAGTCACCAGGCAAGGGTGAGGCCCAGAGCGGGAACCAGAGTAACCAGTATAGTTTGAGGCCCAGAATGGGACAGAGTCCCTGGTCAAAGTAGGCCCAATTGTGGCATAGAGTATCCAGGTCCCAATGATGCCTGGTTGAGGACCAGAGTCATAGGGCCATGCAGGCCCAGATGGGGAACAGAATCACTAGGTCCTGGTGAGGCATAGAATAAGACCACAGTCACCAGTATCAGGTGAGCCCCTGAGGGAACCAGAGCCACTCTATCCAGCTGAGTCCCAGGTCCATGTGAGGCCCCGTGAGGACCAGATTCATCAGGTCGAATTGAGGTATAGCTGGGTAACGAGTCACCAAGTCTGGGTGCGGCCTAGGTGGGGCAAGATTCAGCAGTTTCTGAGTTAGGTCAAAATGGGGACGAGAGACATCAGGTTCAGGGGAGGCCAAACTGAGGACCAGAGTCAAGATCCAGGTGAGGTCCATGTTGGAAAGAGAGTCACCAGGTCCAGGAGAGGTCAGGTAGGGACCAGTGTCACCAGATCCGGTGACGTCCAGTTGGGGACCAGAGTCACCAGATCCACGTGAAGCCCAGATGGGGACCATACTCACTAGGTCAAGATGAGTCCCAAATGAGGACCAGAGTAACCAAGTAACGTGAGCTCCCGTTTTGATCAGAGGCAACAGGTTCATGTGAGGCCGGCTTGGGGACAATGGTCAACAGATCTACTTGAGGCCCAGGTATGGAACACAGTAAGCAGGTCGAGGTGAGTCCCCGGTGGTGACAAGATCACCACGTCCAGGTGGCCCAGTTGGGGACGAGGATCACCAGGTACAGGGGAGGGCCTTGAAGAACCAGAGTCAACAGTTCGAGGTTGGGCGCAGGTGGCAAACAGGATCAGCAGGTCCAAGTCAGGCCAAAGTGGGGTTCACAGTCACTAGGGAACGGTGAGACCCAGAGGGGACCAGAGTAACCTGGTCGAGGTGAGGTCCAGTTGTGGAACACAGTCACCGGGTCCCAATTTTGCCCAGTTGAGGACCATGGTCAACAGGGCCAGTGAGGCCCGATGGGGACCGGAGTCAAAATATCCAGGTGAAGCCCAGGTGGGGCCACAGTCAACAGATCCCGGTAGTCTCAGGTGCAGACCAGAATCACCATGTCCAGGTGTGGCCCAGGTGAATAGCAGAGTTAATAGGTCCGGCTGGGTCACTGTTAGTGAAGAATGTAACCATATCCTGATGCTATCCAGGTGGGTACAGAGACACAAGGTCCTGGTGAGGCCCCGGTGGGACCGGAGACATGAGGTCCAGGTGAGGTCCCGATGGGTTCCCAGTCACCAGGTCAGGTGAGGCCATGCTTAGGATCAGAGTCACCATGTACAGGTGAAGCCCAGGTGGAGACAGAATCACCTGGTACAGAAGAGGCCAAAGTCAGGACCAGAGTTACCAGGATCAGGTGAGTCCCAGTGGGAATACAGTAACCATGTCCCTATGATGCCCAGGTAGAACAGAGTCACCAGTCCAGATGAGGCGCAGGTGGGTAGCATGTTCACTAGTTCCCGGTGAGGCCCAGTTGAGGACCAGAGCAACCAGGTCAAGTTGAGGCCTAGAGTGGTACCAGATTCACCTGGTCTAGGTGACATCCAGATGGGACCAGAGTCACCATGTCCAGAGTTAGAGTCCATGTCCAGGTTAGCTGAGGTTTGGAACAAAGTATCCAGGTCATAATGGTCCGCAGGTGAGGACCAGAGTCACCAGATCTGGGGGAGGCCCACTTAGGATCAGAGTCACCAGTTCCAGGTGAGGCCAAGAAGGAGTCCACAGAAATCAGGTCCAGGTGGGGAACAAAGTCACCAGGACAGTGTCAGGTCCAGATTGGGACCAGATTCACCAGGCCCATGTGATTCCCAGGTGGTGACCAGACATACCAGTTCCGGGTGAGAACCAGGTAAGGACCAGATTCACCAGGTCCAAGTGAAGCCCACATGGGGACCTGTGTCACCACGTATGGGTGAGGCCCAGGTGGCAACACCACTCACCAGGTCCAGGTGAGGCCAACTCCAGGCCATGTTGTGGAACCATGTCCTGATGATGCCCAGAGAGGGACCAGAGACACCAGGTCCAAATGAGGCCCAGATGGATCATATTCACTAGGTCCAGGTGAGGCCCAGTTGAGGACCAGAATCACCAGATCTGGTTGAGCCCTAGAGGGATACCAGAATCACCTGGTCAAGGTGACATCTAGATGGGGACCAAGTCACCAGGTCAGGGTGAGGCCCAGAGAGGTTCAAGAGTCATCATGTTCAGGAGAGGCTCAGTGTGGAAGAGAGTCACCAGGTACCAAGGATGCCCAGGTGAGGACCAGAGTCACCAGGTCCAGGTGAGGCCCAGGTGGTGACCAGAGTCCCCGGGTCTGGGAGAGGACCAGGTAAGGACCAGATTCACCAGGTCCAAGCGGCCCACGTGGGGACCTGAGTCACCAGGTATGGGTGAGGCCCAGGTGGCAACCCCACTCACCAGGTCCAGGTGAGGCCAACCTGCAGGCCAGAGTCACCAGATCCAGGAGAGGCCCTAGTGAGGACCAGAGTCACCAGGTAAAAGTGAGTCTACAAGAACACCACAGTCACCAGGTCCAGGTGTGATTCATGTGGGAACGAGAGTCACCAGGTCCAGGTGAGACCCAGGTGGGGACCACAGTCACCAGGTCCAGATTGAGGCCTAGGTGGTGGGTCCAGAGTCATCAGGACCAGTTGAGGCCAAAGTGCGGAGCAAGTTATCATGTCCAGGTGAGGCCCAGGTGGGGAACAGAGTAACCATGTCCCATTGATGCCAGGTGGGAAAAGAGTCACAGGTCCAGTCGAAGCCTAAGTGAGGAGTAGATTCACCAGGTCCTGCTGAGGCCTAGTTGAGGACCAGTGTCCCCAGCTCCGGGTGAGTCTCAGACGGGGACCAGAGTCACCAGGTTCTGGTGATATCCAGGTGGGGCCAGAGTCACCAGATCCACGTGAAGCCCATGGTGGGGACCAGAGTACTAGGTCCCGATGAGGCCCTGGTGAGGACCAGAGTTACCAGGTACACGTGAGGCCCCGGTGGGGATCAGAGGCAACAGGTCCATGTGAGGCCGGCTTGGGGACCATGGTCAACAGGTCTACTTGAGGCCCTGGTGTAACACAGTAAGCAGGTCCAGGTGAGTCCCCGGTGGTGAAAAGAGTCACCACGTCCAGGTGAGTCCCAGGTGGGAACCAGGATCACCAGGTACAGTTGAGGCCCTTGAAAGAACTAGAGTCTTCTGGCACAAAAACAGACACATAGATCAGTGAAACAGAATAGAGAATCCAGAAGTGGACCCTGAACTTTATGGGCAACTAATATTCGATAAAGGAGGAAAGACTATCCATTAAAGAAAGACAGTCTCTTCAATAAATGGTGCTGGGAAAATTGGACATCCACATGCAGAAGAATGAAACTAGACCACTCTCTTTCACCATACACAAAGATAAACTCAAAATGGATGAAAGATCTAAATGTGAGACAAGATTCCATCAAAATCCTAGAGAAGAACACAGGCAACACCCGTTTTGAACTCGGCCATAGTAACTTCTTGCAAGATACATCCACGAAGGCAAAAGAAACAAAAGCAAAAATGAACTATTGGGACTTCATCAAGATAAGAAGCTTTTGCACAGCAAAGGATACAGTCAACAAAACTCAAAGACAACCTACAGAATGGGAGAGATATTTGCAAATGACATATCAGATAAAGGACTAGTTTCCAAGATCTATAAAGAACTTATCAAACTCAACACCAAAGAAACAAACAATCCAATCATGAAATGGGCAAAAGACATGAACAGAAATCTCACAGAGGAAGACATAGACATGGGCAACATGCACATGAGAAAATGCTCCGCATCACTTGCCATCAGGGAAATACAAATCAAAACCACAATGAGATACCACCTCACACCAGTGAGAATGGGGAAAATTACCAAGACAGGAAACAACCAATGTTGGAGAGGATGCGGAGAAAAGGGAATCCTCATACACTGTTGGTGGGAATGTGAACTGGTGCAGCCACTCTGGAAAACTGTGTGGAGGTTCCTCAAACAGTTAAAAAAATACCTGCCCTACGACCCAGCAATTGCACTGTTGGGGATTTTCCCCAAAGAGACAAATGCAATGAAACGCCGGGACACCTGCACCCCGATGTTTATAGCAGCAATGGCCACGATAGCCAAACTGTGGAAGGAGCCTCGGTGTCCAACGAAAGATGAATGGATAAAGAAGATGTGGTTTATGTATACAATGGAATATTACTAGCAATTAGAAATGACAAATACCCACCATTTGCTTCAACGTGGATGGAACTGGAGGGTATTATGCTGAGTGAAGTAAGCCAGTCGGAGAAAGACAAACATTATATGTTCTCATTCATTTGGGGAATATAATAATAGTGAAAGGGAATATAAGGGAAGGGGAAGAAATGTGTGGGAAATATCAGAAAGGGAGACAGAACGTAAAGATTGCTAACTCTGGGAAACGAACTAGGGGTGGTAGAAGGGGAGGAGGGCGGGGGTGGGAGTGAATGGGTGACGGGCACTGGGGGTTATTCTGTATGTTAGTAATAGAACACCAATAATAAAAAATAATTTAAAAGAAAAGAAAAAGAAAGAACCAGAGTCAACAGGTCGAAGTCAAGCGCAGGTGGCAACCAGGGTCAGCAGGTCCAAGTCAGGCCAAAGTGCGGTTCACAGTCATTAGGGCACGGTGAGAACCAGAGGGGGACCAGAGTCACCTGGTCCAGGTGAGGTCCATTTGTGGAACACAGTCACCGGGCCCCAATTGTGCCCAGTTGAGGACCATGGTCAACAGGGCCAGGTGAGGCCCAGATGGAACGGAGTCCCCAAATCCAGGTGAAGACCAGGTGGGGACCACAGTCACCAGATCCAGGGTAGTCTCAGGTGCAGACCAGAATCACCAAGTCCAGGTGAGGTGCACGTGGCAACCACACTCACCAGGTCCCGGTGAGGCCCTGGTGGGGACCAGAGTCACGAGGTACATGAGAAGCTAGAAACACTGCAGCCACTAGGTCCACAGGATGTCCATGTGGGAACGAGAATCACCAGTTACAGGTGAGGACCAGGTGGGGATCCGACTCACCATGTCCAGTTGAGACCCAGGTGGGAACGAGTGTCACCATGTCCAGGTGTGGCCCAGGTGAAGACCAGAGTTAATAGGTCCGGCTGGGTCACTGTTAGTGAACAGTGTAACCATATCCTGATGCTACCCTGGTGGGTACCAGAGACACCAGGTCCTGGTGAGGCCCAGGTGGGACCAGAGATATGAGGTCCAGGTGAGGTCCGATGGGAACCACAGTCACCAGGTCTGGTGAGGCCATGCTTAGGATCAGAGTCACCAGTTACAGGTGAGGCCCAGTGGAGCCAGAGTCACCTGGTACAGAAGAGGCCAAAGTCAGGACCAGAGTTACCAGGATCAGGTCAGTCCCAGTGGGGAATAGAGTAACCATGTCCCGATGATGAGCAGGTAGAACCAGAGTCACCAGGTCAGATGAGGAGCAGGTGGGAGCATATTCTCTAGGTCTCCGTGAGGCACACTTGAGGACCAGAATCTCCAGGTCTAGTTGAGGCCGACAGGGGTACCAGATTCACCTGGTCTAGGTGACATCCAGATGTGGAGCAGAGTAACCATGTCAGGGTGAGGCCCAGAGGGGATCCATAGTCATCATGTCCAGGTGAGGCTCAGGTGTGGAACAGAGATCCAGGTCATAATGGTCCACAGGTGAGGACCAGAGTCACCAGATCTGGGTGAGCCCAGGTAGGATCAGAGTCACCAGTTCCAGGTGAGGCCAAGAAGGAGTCCACAGCAATCAGGTGCAGGTGGGGAACAAAGTCACGAGGACTGGGTGAGGCCCAGATGGGGACCAGATTCACCAGGTACAGGTGATTCCCAGGTGGTGACCAGAGTTACCAGTTCCGGGTGAGGACCAGGTAAGGAACCAGATTCACCAGGTCCAAGTGAGGCCCACGTCGGTACCTGTGTCACCAAGCATGGGTGAGGCCCAGGTGGCAACCCCACTCCCCAGGTCCAGGTGAGGCCAAACTGCAGGCCATGCAGAGGAACCATGTCCCGATGATGCCCAGATAGGGACTAGAGTCACCAGTCCAAATGAGACCCAGATGGAGCATATTCACTAGGTCCAGTGAGGTCCAGTTGAGACCACTGTCACCAGATCTGGTTGAGGCTTAGAGGGTACCAGAATCACATCGTCCAGGTGACATCCAGATGGGGACCTGAGGCATCAGGTCAGGGAGAGGCCTAGAGTGGTTCCAGAGTCATCATGTCCAGGTTAGGCTCAGGGTGGAACAGAGTCACCAGGTACCAATGATGCCCAGGTGAGGCCCAGAGTCACCAGATCTGGGTGACGCGCAGATAGGATCAGAGTCACCAGTTCCAGGTGAGGCCAAGAAAGAGTCCACAGCAATCAGGTCCAGGTGGGGAACAAAGTCACCAGGAATGGGTGAGGCCCAGATGGGGACCAGAATCACCAGGTCCAGGTGAGGTCCAGGTGGTGACCAGAGTCCCTGGGTCTGGAGAGAGGCCAGGTAAGGACCAGATTCACCAGGTCCAAGAGGCCACGTGGGGACCTGAGTCACCAGGTATGGGTGACGCCCAGGTGTCAACCCCACTCACCAAGTCCAGGTGAGGCGAACCTGCAGGCCAGAGTCCAGATCGAGGTGAGGCCCTAGTGGGGACCTGAGTCACCTGGGAAATGTGAGTCTACAAGAACACCACAGTCACCAAGTCCAGGTGTGGTTCATGTAGGAACGAGAGTCACCAGGTCCAGGGAGACCCAGGTGGGGACACAGTCACCAGGTCCCTATTGAGGCCTAGGTGGGGGACGAGAGTCATCAGGACCAGTTGAGGCCAAAGAATGGAGCAAAGTTATCATGTCCAGGTGAGGCCCAGGTGGGGAAAGAGTAACCAATGTCCCATTGATGCCAGGTGGGAAAAGAGTCACAAGGTCAGACGAGGCCTAAGTGAAGAGTAGATTCATCAGGTCCTGTTGAGGCCTAGTTGAGAACCAGTGTCCACAGCTCCGCTGAGTCAGAGGGAGACCAGAGTCACCCGGTTCTGGTGATATCCAGGTGGGGACCAGAGTCACCACGTCAGGGTGAGGCCCAGAGGGGAAGGTGAATCATTAGGTCCAGGTGAGGCCCCTATGTGGAACTGAGAAACCAGGTCCCATGATGCCCATATGAGGACCTGAGTCACCAGGACCAGGTGAGGTCCCTGTGGGAACCAGTCACCTCATCCAGGTGAGGCCAAGGTGGGACCTCTATCACCAGGTCCAGGTGAGGCCCAGGTATATAAGAGAGTATCCAGGTCCCAATGATGCCCAGGTAAAGACCAGAGTCAACAAGTGCAGGAGAGGCAAATATGGATCAGAGTCATTGTGTTCCAGGATAGGCCAGATGGAGACCACAGGAACCAGGTCCAGGAGAGCCCCAAATGGGAACCAGATCCCCCAGATCCAGGTGAGGTCCAGGGGGACCACAGTCACAAGGTCCAAGTGAGGCCCAGGTGGCAACAGGATTCACCAAGTCCAGAAGAGGTCCAGGTGGCGACCAGTCACCAGATCCAGGTGCGGACCACCTAAGGACCAGATTCACCAGGCCCAAATGAAGCCCAAGGGGTGACCAGAGTCACCAGGTAAGGGTGAGGCCCAGAGGGGGAACCAGAGTAACCAGATTAGTTTGAGGTCCAGAATGGGACCAGAGGTCCCTGGTCAAAGTGAGGCCAAGTGTGGAATAGAGTATCCAGGTCGCAATGATGCCTGGGTGAGTACCAGAGTCACTAGGGCCATGCAGGCCCAGATGGGGAACAGAATCACTAGGTCCTGATGAGGCATAGAAAAAACCACAGTCACCAGTATCAGGTGACCCCTTGTGGGAACCAGATCCACTCTATCCAGCTAAGTCCCAGGTCCAGCTGAGTGCCAGGTCCATGTGAGGCAAACGTGAGGACCAGATTCATCAGGTGGAATTGAGGCAAAGGTGGGGACAAGAGTCACCAGGTATGGATGTGGCCAGGTTGGGGCAATATTCAGCAGTTCTGAGTTAGGTTCAAGTGGGGACGAGAGACACCAGGTCCAGGTGAGGCCAAACTGAGGACCAGAGTCACCAGATCCAGGTGAGGTCCATGTTGGAAAGAGAGTCACCAGGTCCAGGAGAGGTCCAGGTGGGGACCAGTGTCAACGGATCCAGGTAAGTCCAGGTGGGGACCTGAGTCACCAGATCCAGGTGAAGCCCAGGTGGAGACCAGAGTCTCTAGGACCAGATGAGGCCCAGGTGAGGACCAGAGTTCCCAGGTACACTTGAGGCCCCGGTGGGGATCAGAGGCAACAGGTCCATGTGAGGCCGGCTTGGGGACCATGGTCAACAAGTCTACTTGAGGCCCAGGTGTGGAACACAGTAAGCAGGTCCTGGTGAGTCCCCGGTGGTGACAAGAGTCACCACGTCCAGGTGAGGCCCAGGTGGGGAACAGGATCACCAGGTACAGGGGAGGCCCTTGAAAATACCAGAGTCAACAGTTCGAGGTTAGACGCAGGTGGCAACCAGGGTCAGCAGGTCCAAGTCAGGCCAACGTGGGGTTCACAGTCACTAGGCACGGTGAGACCCAGAGGGGGACCAGAGTCACCTGGTCCAGGTGACGTCCAGTTTTGGAACACAGTCACCGGGTCCCAATTTTGCCCAGTTGAGGACGATAGTCAACAGGGCCAGGTGAGGCCCAGATGGGGACCGGAGTCCAAATATCCAGGTGAAGCCCAGATGGGGACCACAGTCAGTAGATCCAGGGTAGTCTCAGGTGCAGACCATAATCACCAGGTCCAAGTGAGATGCAGGTGGCAACAACATTCCCCAGGACCCAGTGAGGCCCTGGCGGGGACCAGAGTCACAAGGTACATGAGAAGCTAGAAACACTGCAGCCACCAGGTCCACATGATGTCCATGTGGGCCGGAGAATCACAGCAGTTACACAAGAGGACCAGGTGGGGATCTGACTCACCATGTCAAGTTGAGACCCAGGTGGGATCCAGTGTCACCATGTCCAGGTGTGGCCCAGGTGAAGACCAGAGTAAATAGGTCCGGCTGGGTCACTGTTAGTGAACAGTGTAACCATATCCTAATGCTACCCAGGTGTGTACCGGAGACACCAGGTCCTGGTGAGGCCCAGGTGGGACCAGAGACATGAGGTCCAGGTAAGATCCCGATGGGAACCACAGTCACCAGGTCAGGTGAGGCCATGCTTAGGATCAGAGTTACCAGTTACAGGTGAGGCCCAGGTGGAGCCAGAGTGACCTGGTCCAAAAGAGGCCAAAGACAGGACCAGAGTTACTAGGATCAGGTCAGTCCCATTGGGGAATAGAGTAACCATGTCCCGAGGATGCCCAGGTAGTACCCGAGTCACCACGTCCAGATGAGGCGCAGGTGAGGAGCATGTTCACTAGGTCCAGGTGAGGCCCAGTTGAGGACCAGAGTCACCAGGTCTGGTTGAGGCCGACAGGGGTACCAGATTCACCTGGTCTAGGTGACATCCAGATGGGGACCAGAGTCACCATGTCAGAGTGAGGCCCAGAGAGGATCCAGAGTCATTATGTCCAGGTGAGGCTCAGGTGTGGAACAGAGTATCCAGGTCATAGTGGTCCGCAGGTGAGGACCAGAGTCACCAGATCTGGGTGAGGCCCAGTTAGGATCAGACTCACCAGTTCCAGGTGAGGCCCAAAAGGAGTCCACAGCAATCAGGTCCAGGTGGGGAGCAAAGTCACCAGGACTGGGTGAGGCCCAGATGGCGACCAGATTCTCCAGGTCCAGGGGATTCCCAGGTGGTGACCAGAATTACCAGATTCACCAGGTCCAAGAGGCCCAAGTGGGGACCTGAGTCACCAGGTATGGGTGAGGTCCAGGTGGCAACCCCACTCACCAGGTCCAGGTGAGGCCAAACTGAGGACCAGAGTCACCAGATGCAGGTCAGGTCCAGGTGGGGACCAGAGTCACCAGATCCAGGTGAAGTCCAGGTGGGGACCAGAGTCATCAGATCCAGGTGAAGCCCAGGTGGGGACCAGAGTCACTAGGTCCAGATGAGGCGAATGTGAGGACCAGAGTTGCCAGGTATACGTGAAGCCCCGGTGGGGATCAGAGGCAACAGGTCCATGTGAGGCCGGCTTGGGGACCATGGTCAACAGGTCTACTTGAGGCCCAGGTGTGGAACACAGTAAGCAGTCCAGGTGACTTCCCGGTGGTGACAAGAGTCACAGGTCCAGGTGAGGCCCATGGGCAAGGATCACCATGTCCAGGGAGGCCCTTGAAAGAACCAGTGTCAACAGTTCGAGGTCAGGCGCAGGTGGCAACCAGGACAAGAGGTCCAAGTCAGGCCAAAGTGGGTTCACAGTCACTAGGCAGCGGTGAGACCCAGAGGGGGACCAGAGTCACCTGATCCAGGTGAGGTCCAGTTGTGGAACACAGTCACCGGTCCCAAATTTCCAGTTGAGGACATGGTCAACAGGCCAGGTGAGGCCCAGATGGGGACCGGAGTCCCCAAATCCAGGTGAAGCCCAGTGGGGACCACAGTCACCAGATCCGGGTATCTCAGTGTAGACCAGAATCACCAGGCCAAGTGTACCACACACAGGTCCGGGGAGGCCAACCTGCAGGCCATGCAGTGGAAACATGTCCCGATGATGCCCAGGTAGGGACCAGAGTCACCAGGTCCAAATGAGGCCCACATGGAGCATATTCACTAGGTCCAGGTGAGGCCCAGTTGAGGACCAAAGTCACCAGATCTGGTTGAGGACTAGAGCGGTACCATATTCACCTGGTCAAAGTGACATCCAGTTGGGGACCAGAGTCACCACGTCAGGGGGTGAGGCCCAGAGTGGGACGAGAATAACTAGGTCCAGAGGAGACCCCGATGTGGGAACTGAGAACCCTGGTCCCATGATGCCCATATGAGGCCCTGAGTCACCAGGTCCAGGTGAGGTCCCTGTGGGAACCAGTCACCATCGTCCAGGTGAGGCCCAGGTGTGACCACAGTCACCAGGTCCAGGTGAGGCCCAGGTATATAGAGAGTATCCAGGTCCCAATGATGCCCAGGTAAGGACCAGAGGCAACAGGTCCAGGAGAGGCCCATATATGGATCAGAGTCATTGTGTTCCAGGTGAGGCCAGATGGAGACCACAGGAACCAGGTCCAGGAGAAGCCCCATATGGGAACTAGAGCCACCAGATCCAGGTGAGATCCAGGTGAGACCAGAGTCACAAGGTCCAGGTGAGGCGCAGGTGGCAACAGGATTCACCAAGGCCAGGTGAGGCCCAGGTGGCGACCAGTCACCAGAACCAGGTGCGGACCAGCTAAGGACCAGAATCACCAGGCCGAAGTGATGCCAAATTGTGACCAGAGTCACCAGGTAAGGGTGAGTCACAGAGGGGAACCACAGTATCCAGTTTAGTTTGAGGCCCAGAATGGGACCAGAGGTCCCTGGTCAAAGTGAGGCCTAGGTGTGGAATATAGTTTCCAGGTCCCAATGATGCCTGGTGAGGACCAGAGTCACTAGGGCCATGCAGGCCCAGATGGGGCACAGAATCACTAGGTCCTGGTGAGGCATAGATAAGACCACAGTCAGCAGTATCAGGTGAGCCCCTTGTGGGAACCAGAGCCACTCTATCCAGGTGAGTCCCAGGTCCATGTGAGGACCACGTGAGGACCAGATTCATCATGTCGAATTGAGGCATAGCTGGGGACAAGAGTCACCAGGCCTGGGTGCGGCCTAGGTGGGGCAAGATTCAGCAGTTCTGAGTTAGGTCAAAGTGGGGACGAGAGACACCAGGTCCAGGTGAGGCCAAACTGAGGACCAGAGGCACCAGATCCAGGTGAGGTCCATGTTGGAAAAGAGTCACCAGGTCCAGGAGAGGTCCAGGTGGGGACGAGAGTCACCAGATCCAGGTGAAGTCCAGGTGGCTACCAGAGTCACTAGGTCCAGATGAGGCCGAGGTGAGGATCAGAGTTACCAGATACACGTGAGCCCCCCGGCGGGAATCAGAGCCAAAAGGTCCACGTGAGGACGGCTTGGGACCATGGTCAAGAGGTGTACGTGAGGCCCAGGTGTGGAACACAGTAATCATGTCCAGGTGAGTCCCCAGTGGTGACAAGAGTCACCACGTCCAGTTGAGGCCCAATTGGGGACCAGGATCACCAGGTACAGGGGAGGCCCTTGAGAGAACCAGAGTCAACAGTTCGAGGTCAGGCGCAGGTGGCAAACCAGGGTCAGCAGGTCCAAGTCAGGCCAAAGTGGGGTTCACACTCACTAGGGCACAGTGAGACCCAGAGGGGGACCAGAGTCACCTGGTCCAGGTGAGGTCCAGTTATGGAACACAGTCACCGGGTCCCAATTTTGCCCAGTTGAGGACCATGGTCAACAGGGCCAGGTGAGACCCAGATGGGGACCAGAGTCCCCAAATCCAGGTGAAGCCCAGGTGGGGACCAGAGTCACCAGATCCAGGTGAAGCCCAGGTGGGGACCACAGTCTCCAGATCCAGGGTAGTCTCAGGTGCAGACCAGAATCACCAGGTCCAGGTGAGGTGCAGGTGGCAACCACACTCACCAGGTCCCGGTGAGGTCCTGGTGGGGACGAGAGTCACGAGGTTCATGAGAATCTAGAAACACTGCAGCCACCAGGTCCACATGATGTCCATGTGGGAACGAGAATCACCAGTTTTAGGTGAGGACCCGGTGGGATCCGACTCACCCTGTCCAGTTGAGACCCAGGTGGGAACCAGTGTCACCATGACCAGGTGTGGCCCCAGGTGAAGACCAGAGTAAATAGGTCCGGCTGGTTCACTGTTAGTGAACTGTGTAACCATATCCTGAAGCTACCCAGGTGGATACAAGAGACACCGTGTCCTGGTGGGCCCAGGAGGGACCAGAGACATGAGGTCCAGATGAGGTTCGATGGAAACCACAGTCACCAGGTCAGGTGAGGCCATGCTTAGGATCAGAGTCCCAGTTACAGGTGAGGCCCAGGTTGAGCCAGAATCACCTGGTACAGAAAAGGCCAAAGTCAGGACCAGAGTTACCAGGATCAGGTCAGTCCCAGGGGGGAATAGAGTAACCATGTCCCGATGATGCCCAGGTAGAACCAGAGTCACCAGGTCCAGATGAAGCACAAGTGGGGAGCATGTTCACTAGGTCCCGGTGAGGCCCAGTTGAGGACCAGAGTCACCAGGTCAAGTTGAGGCCAAGAGTGGTACCAGGTTCACCTGGTCTAGGTGACTTCCAGATGGTGACCAGTGTCACCATGTCATACTGAGGCCCAGAGAGGTTCCAGAGTCATCATGTCCAGGTGAGGCTCAGGTGTGGAACAGAGTATCCAGGTCATAATTGTCCACAGGTGAGGAAAGGAGTCACCAGATCTGGGTGAGGACCAGTTAGGATCAGAGTCACCAGTTCCAGGTGAGGTCAAAAAAAGGGTCCACAGCAATCAGGGTCCAGGTGGGGAACAAAGTCACCAGGACTCGGTGAGGCCAGATGGGGACCAGATTAACCAGGTCCACGTGATTCCCAGGTGGTGACCAGACTTACCAATTCCGGGTGAGGACCAGGTAAGGACCAGATTCACCAGGTCCAAATGAGGCCCACGTGGGGACCTGTGTCACCATGCATGGGTGAGGCCAGGTGGCAACCCACTCCTCAGGTCCAGGTGAGGCCAACCTGCAGGCCATGCAGAGGAACCGTGTCCCGATGATGCCCAGGTAGGGACTAGAGTTCTCAGGTCCAGGTGAGGCCAACCCTGCAGGCCATGCAGTGGAACATGTCCCGATGATGCCCAGGTAGGAACCAGAGCTACCAGGTCCAGGAGAGGACAACCTGCAGGCCATGCAATGGAACCATGTCCCGATGATGCCCAGGTAGGGATCAGAGTCTCCAGGTCCAAAGGAGGCCCAGATGGAGCATATTCACTAGGTGCAGGTGAGGCCCAGTTGAGGATCACAGTCACCAGATCTGGTTGAGTCCTAGAGGGGTACCAGAATCACTTGGACCAGGTGACATCCAGATGGGGACCAGAGTCACCAGGTCAGGGTGAGGCCGAGAGAGGTTCCAGAGTCATCATGTCCAGGTGAGGCTCAGGGGTGGAACAGAGTCACCAGGTACCAATGATGCCCAGGTGAGGACCAGAGTCATCAGATCTGCGTGACGTTGCAGATCCAATCAGATTCACCAGTTCCAGGTGAGGCCAAGAAGGAGTCCACAGCAATCAGGTCCAGGTGGAGAACAAAAGGCACCAGGACTGGGTGAGGTCTAATGGGGGACCAGATTCACCAGGTCCAGGTGAGGCCTAGGTGGTGACCAGAGTCCCCGGGTCTGGGAGAGGACCAGATAAGGACCAGATTCACCAGGTCCAAGAGGCCCACGTGGGGACCTGAGTCACCAGGTATGGGTGAGGCCCAGGTGGCAACCCCACTCCCCAGGTCCAGGTGAGGCCAACCTGCAGGCCAGAGTCACCAGATCCATGTGAGGACCAAGTGGGGACCAGAGTCACCAGGTAAATATGAGTCTACAAGAACACCACAGTCACCAGTGCCAGGTGTGGTTCATGTGGGAACCAGAGTCACCAGTCCAGATGAGACCAAGCTGGGGACCAGAGTCACCAGGTCCAGATTGAGGCCTAGGTGGGGGACCAGAGTCATCAGGACCAGTTGAGGCCAAAGTGTGGAGCAAAGTTATCATGTCCAGGTGAGGCCCTGGTGGGGAACAGAGTAACCATGTCCCAATGATGCCAGGTGGGAAAAGAGTCACAAGGTCTAGACGAGGCCAAAGTGAGGAGTAGATTCACCAGGTCCTTTTGAGGACCAGTTGAGGACCACTGTCCCCAGCTCCGGGTGAGTCCCAGAGGGGGACCAAAGTCACCCGGTTCTGGTGATATATAGGTGAGGACCAGAGGCACCACGTCACGGTGAGACCCAGAGGGGGACGAGAATCACTAGGACTAGGTGAAGCCTCGATGTGGGACTGAGAAACTAGGTTAATGATGCCCATATGAGGACTGAGTCACCAGGTCCAGGTGAGACCCTGTGGGAACCAGTCACCACGTCCAGGTGAGGCCCAGGTGGGACCACAGTCACCAGGTCCAGGTGAGGCCCATGTATATAAGAGAGTATCATGGTCACAATGATGCCCAAGTAAGGACCAGTGTCAACAGGTCCAGATGAGGCGCAGGTGGAAACATATTCACTAGCTTCCGGTGATTGCCCAGTTGAGGACCAGAGTCACCAGGTCTAGTTGAGGCCTAGAGGGGTTCCAGATTCACCTGGTCTAGGTGACAATCCAGATGGGGACCAGAGTCACCATGTCAGGGTGAGGCCCAGAGGGGATCCAGAGTCATCATGTCCAGGTGAGGCTCAGTCGTGGAACAGAGTATCCAGGTCATAATGGTCCACAGGTGAAGACTAGAGTCAACAGATCGGGGTGAGGGCCCAGTTAGGATCAGAGTCAGCAGTTCCAGGTGAGGCCAAGGAGTCCACAGCAATCAGGTACAGGTTGGGGAACAAAGAAACCAGGACCTGGTGAGGCACAGATGGGGACCAGATTTACCAGGTCCAGGTGAGACCCCGGTGGTGACCAGGGTTACCAGTTCTGGGTGAGGATAAGGTAAGGACCAAATTCACCAGGTCCAATTTAGGCCCACGTGGGGACCTATGTCACCAGGTATGGGTGAGGTCCCAGGTGGCAACCCTACTCACCAGGTCCAGGAGAGGCGAACCTGCAGGCCATGCAAAGGAACCATGTCCCGATGATGCCCAGGTAGGGACCAGATTTACCAGGTCCAGGTGAGGCCAACCTGCAGGCCATAGAGTGGAACCATGTCCCGATGATGCCCAGGTAGGGACCAGAGTCACCAGGTCCAAATAAGGCCCAGATGGAGCATATTCACTAGGTCCAGGTGAGGCCCAGTTGAGGACCAAGAGTCACCAGATCTGGTTGAGGCCTAGAGGGGGTACCAGAATCACCTGGTCCAGTTGACATCCATTGGGGGCCAGAGTCACCAGGTGAGGGTGAGGCCCAGAAGAGGTTGCAGAGTCATCATGTCCAGGTGAGGCTCAGGGTGTTGAACAGAGTCACCAGGTACCAATGATGATCAGGTGAGGACCAGAGTCACCAGGTCTGTGTGACGCGCAGATAGGATCAAGTCACCAGTTCCAGTGAGGACAAGTATGAGTCCACAGCAATCGGGTCCAGGTGGTGAACAAAGTCCACCAGGACTGGGTGAGGCCCCAGATGGGGATCAGAGTCACCAGGTACAGGTGAGGCCCAGGTGTGACAGAGTCCCCGGTTTCTGGAGCTGACCAGAGTAAGGCCCAGATTCACCAGGTCCAAGAGGACCACGTGGGGACCTGAGTCACCAGGTATGGGTGAGTCCGATGGGCAACCCCACTCAACATGTCCAGGTGAGGCAGCCTGCTGCCAGAGACACCAGATCCAGGTTGAGGCCCTAGTGGGGTCGGGAGTCTCAAGGTAAATGTGAGTCTACAAGAACACGACAGTCACCAGGTCCAGGTGTGGTTCATGTGGGAACGGGAGTCACAGGTCCCGCCTGGAGACCCAGTTGGGGACGACAGTCACCAGGTCCAGATTGAGGCCTAGGTTTGGGGACGAGAGCTCATCAGGACCAGTTGAGGCACAAAGTGGTGCAGCAAAGTTATCATGTCCAGGTGAGGCCCAGGTGGGAACAGAGTAACCATATCCCATTGATGCCAGGTGGGAAAAGAGTGACAAGGTCCAGACGAAGCCTAAGTTTGGAGTAGATTCACCAGGTCCTGTTGAGGCTCTGCTGAGGACCAGTGTCCCCAGCTTCGGGTATGTCACCCGGTTTCTGGTGATATCCAGGTGGGGACCAGAGTCACCACGTCATGGGTGAGGCCCAGAGGGGGACGAGAATCACTAGGGTCCAGATGAGACCCCGATTGTGGAACTCAGAAACCCTGGTCCCATTTTGCCCATATGAGGACCCTGAGTCCCCAGGTCCAGGTGAGGTCCCTGTGGGAACCAGTCACCTCGTCCAGGTAAGGCCCAGGTGGGACCACAGTCACGAGGTCCAGGTGAGGCCCAGGTATATAGAGAGTATCCAGGTCCCAATGATTGCCCAGGTAAGGACCAGAGGCAACAGGTCCGGAGAGGACCAAAATATGGATCAGAGTTAGTGTGTTCCAGGTTGAGGGCAGATGGAGACCACAGGAACCAGGTCCAGGAGAGCCCCATATGGGAACCAGAGCCACCATATCCAGGTGAGGTCCAGGATGGACCACAGTCACAAGGTCCAGGTGAGGCGCAGGTGGCAACAGGATTCACCAAGTCCAGGTGAAGGCCCCAGGTGGCCACCAGTCACCAGATCTAGAGTGCGGACCAGCTAAGGACCAGATTAAATAGGCCCAAGTGAAGCCCAAGGGGTGACCAGAGTCACCAGGTAAGGGTGAGGCCCAGAGGGGGAACCAGAGTAACCAGTTAGTTTGAGGCCCAGAATGGGACCAGAGGTCCCCTGGTCAAGTGAGGCCCAGGTGTGTAATAGAGTATCCAGGTCCCAATGATGCCTGGGTGAGACCAGAGTCACTAGGGGCCCATGCAGGCCAGATGGGGAACAGAATCACTAGGTCCTGGTGAGGCATAGAATAAGACAACAATCACCAGTATCAGGTGATGCCCTTGTGGGAACCAGTGCCACTCTATCCCAAGCTGAGTCCCAGGTCCCGGTGAGCCCCACGTCATGACCAGATTCATCAGGTCGATTGAGGCATAGCTGGGGGACAAGAGTCACCAGTCTTGGGTGCGGCCTAGGTGGGGCAAGATTTAGCGTTCTGAGTTAGGTCAAAGTGTGTACGAGAGACACCAGGTCCAGGTGAGGCCAAATTGAGGACCAGAGTCACCAGATGCAGGTGAGGTCCATGTTGGAAAGAGAGTCAACCAGGTCCAGGAGACGTCTAGGTGGGGACCAGAGTCAACCAATCCAGGTTGAAGCCCAGGTGGGGACCGAGTCCACTAGGTCCAGTTGAGGCCCAGGTGAGGATCAGAGTTTACCAGATACACGTGAGCCCCGGCGGGGATCAGAGCCAAGGACCACGTGAGGCCGGCTTGGGACCAATGGTCAAGAAGTGTACTTGAGGCCCGGTGTGGAACACAGTAATCATGTCCAGGTGAGTCCCCAGTGGTGACAAGGGTCACCACGTCCGTTGAAGGCCCAATTGGGGACCAGGATCACCAGGTACAGGGTTAGGCCATTGAGAGAAACCAGAGTCAACAGTTTGAGGTCAGGCGGCAGGTGGCAACCAGGGTCAAGCAGGTGCCAAGTCAGGCCAAAGTGGGGTTCACAGTCACTAGGGCACAGTGAGACCCAGAGAGGGACCAGAGTCACATTGTCCAGGTGAGGTCCAGTTGTGGAACACACTCACCGGGTCCCAATTTTGCCCAGTTGAGGACCATGGTCAACAGGGCCAGGTGAGCTCCAGATGGGACCAGAGTCCACCAATCCAGGTGAAGCCCAGTGGGGACCACAGTCACCAGATCCTGGGTAGTCTCAGGTGCAGACCAGAGAATCAACAGGTCCAGGTGAGTAGCAGGTGGCAACCACACTCACCAGGTCCCCGTCAGGGCCCTGGTGGGGACCAGAGTCACGAGGTACATGAGAAGCTAGAACATTGCAGCACCAGGTCCACATTGATGTCTATGTGGAAAGGAGAATCACCAGTTACAGGTGAGACCCAGGTGGGGATCCGAATCACCATGTCCAGGTGAGACCCAGGTGGGAACCAGTGTCACCATTGTCCAGGTTTGGCCCAGGTGAAGACCAGAGTTAATAGGTCCGGCTGGGTCACTGTTAGTGAACAGTGTAACCATATTCCTGATGCTACTCAGGTGGGTAACAGAGACACCAGGCCCTGTTGAGGCCTAGGTGGGGACCAGAGACAAGAGGTCTAGGTAGGTCCCCGAAGGGAACCACAGTCCTCCAGGTCAGGTGAGCCATGCTTAGGATCCAGAGTCACCCAGTTACAGGTGAGGCCCAGGTGGAGCTAGAGTTACCTGGTAGAGAAAGGGCCAAAGTCAGGACCAGAGTTACCAGCATCAGATCAGTCCAGGGGGAATAGATTAACCATGTCCCGATGATGCCCAGGGAGAACCAGAGTCACCAGGTCCAGATGAGGCGAGGTTGGGAGCATGTTCACTAGGTCCCGTGAGGCCCAGTTGAGGACCAGAGTCTCCAGGTCAAGTTGAGGCCTAGAGTGGTACCAGATTCACCTGGTCTAGGTGACATCCAGATGGGGACCAGAGTCACCATGTCAGGGTGAGGCCCAGAGGGGATCCAGAGTCATCATGTCCAGGTGAGGCTCAGTCGTGGAACAGAGTATCCAGGTCATAATGGTCCACAGGTGAAGACTAGAGTCAACAGATCGGGGTGAGGCCCAGTTAGGATCAGAGTCAGCAGTTCCAGGTGAGGCCAAGGAGTCCACAGCAATCAGGTCCAGGTGGGGAACAAAGAAACCAGGACTGGTGAGGCACAGATGGGGACCAGATTTACCAGGTCCAGGTGAGACCCCGGTGGTGACCAGGGTTACCAGTTCTGGGTGAGGAAGGTAAGGACCAAATTCACCAGGTCCAATTTAGGCCCACGTGGGGACCTATGTCACCAGGTATGGGTGAGGCCCAGGTGGCAACCCTACTCACCAGGTCCAGGAGAGGCGAACCTGCAGGCCATGCAAAGGAACCATGTCCCGATGATGCCCAGGTAGGGACAGATTTACCAGGTCCAGGTGAGGCAAAACCTGCAGGCCATACAGTGGAACCATGTCCCGATGATGCCCAGGTAGGGACCAGAGTCACCAGGTCCAAATGAGGCCCAGATGGAGCATATTCACTAGGTCCAGGTGAGGCCCAGTTGAGGACCAGAGTCACCAGATCTGGTTGAGGCCTAGAGGGGTACCAGAAATCACCTGGACCAGGTGACATCCAGATGGGGACCAGTGTCACCAGGTGAGGGTGAGGCCCAGAGAGGTTCCAGAGTCATCATCGTCCCGGTGAGGCTCAGGTGTGGAACAGAGTCACCAGGTACCAATGATGCCCAGGTGAGGACCAGAGTCACGAGGTCTGGGTGACGCGCAGAATAAGATCAGAGTCAGAGGTTCCAGGTGAGGCCAAGAAAAAGTCCACAGCAATCAGGTCCAGGTGGGGATCAGAGTCACCACGTCAGGGTGAGGCCCAGAGGGGGACGGAGAATCATTGGGTCCATGTGAGGGCCCGATGTGGAACTGAGGATCCAGGTCCCATGATGCCCATATGAGGACCTGAGTCAACAGGTCCAGGTGAGGTCCCTGTGGGAACCAGTCACCTCGTCCAGGTGAGGCCCAGGTGGGACCACAGTCAACAGGTCCAGGAGAGGCCCAAATATGGATTCACAGTCATTGTGTTCCAGGTTAGGCCAGATGGAGACCACAGGAACCAGGTCCAGGAGAGCCCCATATGGGAATCAGAGCCACCAGATCCAGGTGAGGTCCAGGTGGACCACCAGTCACAAGGTCCATTTGAGGCGCAGGTGGCAACAGGATTCACCAAGACCAGGTGAGGCCCAGGTGGCGACCAGTCACCACATCCAGGTGCGGACCATCTAAGGACCAGATTCACCAGGCCCAAGTGAAGCCCAAGGGGTGACCAGAGTCACCAGGTAAGGGTGAGGCCCAGAGGGGGAACCAGAGTAACCAGTTTAGTTTGAGGCCCAGAATGGGACCAGAGGTCCCTGGTCAAAGTGAGGCCCAGGTGTGGAATAGAGTATCTAGGTCCCAATGGTGCCTGGGTGAAGACCAGTGTCACTAGGGGCCATGGAGGCACAGATGGGGAACAGAATCACTAGGTCCTGGTGAGGCATAGAATAAGACAACAGTCACCAGTAGTCAGGTGAGCCCTTTGTGGGAACCAGAACCACTGTATCCAGCTGAGTCCCAGGTCCATGTGAGGCCCACGTGAGGACCAGATTCATCAGGTCGAATTGAGGCATAGATCGGGACAAGAGTCACCAGGTCTGGGTGCGGCCAGGTGGGGCAAGATGCAGCAGTTCTGAGTTAGGTCAAAGTGGGGACGAGAGACACAATGTCCAGGTGAGGCCAAACTGAGTACCCGAGTCTCCAGATCCAGGTGAGGTCCATATTGGAAAGAGAGTCACCAGGTCCAGGAGAGTCCCCTGTGGTGACATGAGTCACTACGTCAGGTGAGGCCCAGGTGGGGACCAGGATCACAGGTACAGGAGAGGCCCTTGAAAGAACAAGAGTTAACAGTTCGAGGTCAGGCGCAGGTGGCAACCAGGGTCAGAAGGTCCAAGTCAGGCCAAAGTGGGGATCACAGTCACTAGGGAACGGTGAGACACAGAGGAGGACCAGAGTCACATGGTCCAGGTGAGGTCCACTTTTGGAACACAGTCACCGGGGTCCCCAATTTTGCTCAGTCGAGGACCATGGTCAACAGGGCCAGGTGAGACCCAGATGGGGACCGGAGTCCCCAAATCCAGGTGAAGCCTAGGTGGGGACCACAGTCACCAGATCCAGGGTAGTCTCGGGTACAGACCAGAATCACCAGGTCCAGGTGAGGTGCAGGTGGAAACCACACTCACCAGGTCCCGGTGAGGCCCTGGTTGGGACGAGAGTCACGAGGTACATGAGAAGATAGAAACACTACAGCCACCAGGTCCACATGATGTCCATGTGGAAAGGAGAATCACCAGTTACAGGTGAGGACCAGGTGGGGATCCGACTCACCATGTCCAGGTGACACCCAGGTGGGAACCAGTGTCACCATGTCCAGGTGTGGCCCAGGTGAAGAATAGAGTTAATAGGTCCGGCTGGGTCACTGTTATTGAACAGTGTAACCATATCCTGATGCTACTCAGGTGGGTACCAGAGAAACCAGGTACTCGTGAGGCCAAACTGAGGACCAGAGTCACCAGATCCAGGTGAGGTCCATGTTGGAAAGAGAGTCACCAGGTCCAGGAGAGGTCCAGGTGGGGACCAGAGTCACCAGATCCAGATGAGGCCAGATGGAGCATATTCACTAGGTCCAGGTGAGGCCCAGTTGAGGAAAAGAGTCACAAGATCTGGTTGAGTCCTAGAGGGGGTACCAGAATCACCTGGTCCAGGTGACATCCAGATGGGGACCAGACTCACCAGGTCAGGGTGAGGCCCAGAGAGGTTCCAGAGTCATCATGTACAGGTGAGGCTCAGGTGTGGAACAGAGTCACCAGGTACAAATGATGCCCAGGTGAGGACCAGAGTCACCATATCTGGGTGATGCGCAGATAGGATCAGAGTCACCAGTTCCAGGTGTGGCCAAGAAAGAGTCCACAGCAATCAGGTCCAGGTGGGGAACAAAGTCACCAGGACTGGGTGTGGCCCAGAGGGGGACCAGATTCACCAGGTCCAGGTGAGGACCATGTGGCGACCAGAGTCCCCGGGTCTGGGAGAGGACCAGTTGAGGATCAGATTCACCAGGTGCAAGAGGCCCACGTGGGGATCTGAGTCACAAGGTATGGGTGAGCCCCAGGTGTCAACCCCACTCACGAAGTCCAGGTGAGGCCAACCTGCAGGCCTTGCAGTGGAACCATGTCCCGATGATGCCCAGGTAGCGACCAGAGTCACATGGTACAAATGAGGCCCAGATGGATCATATTCATTAGGTCCAGGTGAGGCTCAGTGGAGGACCAGAGTCACCAGATCTGGTTGAGGCCTAGAGGGGTACCAGAATCACCTGGTCCAGGTGACATCCAGATGGGGACCAGAGTCACCAGGTCAGGGTGAGGCCCAGAGGGGGAACCAGAATAACCAGTTTTGTTTGAGGCCCAGAATGGGACCAAAGGTCCCTGGTCAAAGTGAGGCCCAGGTGTGGAATAGAGTATCCAGGTCCCAATGATGCCTGGGTGAGGACCATAGTCACTAGGGCCATGCAGGCCCAGATGGGGAACAGAATCACTACGTCCTGATGAGGCATAGAATAAGACCACATTCACCAGTATCACCTGAGCCCCTTGTGGGAATCAGAGCTACTCTATCCAGCTGAGTTTCAGGTCCATGTGAGGCCTACGTGAAAACCAGATTCATCAGGTCAAATTGAGGCATTGATGGGGACCAGAGTCACCAGCTCTGGGTGCGTCCTAGGTGGGGCAAAATTCAGCAGTTCTGAGTTACGTCAAAGTGGGGACGAGAGACACCAGGTCCAGGTGAGGCCAAACTGAGCACCAGAGTCACCAGATCCAGGTGAGGTCCATGTTGGAAAGAGAGTCACCAGGTCCAGGAGAGGTCCAGGTGGGGACCAGAGTCACCAGATCCAATTGAAGACCAGGTGGGGACCAGACTCAACAGATCCAGGTGAAGCCCAGGTGGGAACCAGAGTCACTAGGTCCAGGTGAGGCCCAGGTGAGGACCAGAGTTACCAGATACACGTGAGGCCCCGGTGGGATCAGAGGCAACAGGTCAATGTGAGGCCGGCTTGGGGACCATGGTCAACAGGTCTACTTAGGCCCTGGTGTGGAACACAGTAAGCAGGTCCAGGTGAGTCCCCGGTGGTGACAAGTGTCACTACGTCAGGTGAGGCCCAGGTGGGGACCAGGATCACCAGGTACAGGGGAGGCCCTTGAAAGAACCAGAGTCAACAGTTTGAGGTCAGGCGCAGGTGGCAACCAGGGTCAGCACGTCCAAGTCAGGCCAATGTGGGGTTCACAGTCACTAGGGCATGGTGAGACCCAGAGGGGGACCAGAGTCACATGGTCCAGGTGAGGTCCAGTTGTGGAACACAGTCCCCGGTTCTCAATTTTACCCAGCTGAGGACCATGGTCAACAGGGTCAGGTGAGGCCCAGATGGAGACCGTAGTCCCCAAAGCAGGTGAAGCCCAGGTGGGGACCACAGTCTACAGATCCAGGGGAGTCTCAGGTGCAGACCAGAATCACCAGGTCCAGGTGAGGTGCAGGTGGCAACCACACTCACCAGGTCCCGGTGAGGCCCTGGTGGGGGACCAGAGTCACGAGGTACATGAGAAGCTAGAAACACTGCAGCCACCAGGTCCACATGGTGTCTATGTGGGAATGAGAATCAACAGTTACATGGGAGGACCATTTGTGGATCCGACTGACCATGTCCAGGTGAGACCCAGGTGGGAAACCAGTGTCAACATGTCCAGGTGTGGCCCAGGTGAAGACCAGAATTAATAGGTCCGGATGGGTACGTGTTAGTGAACACTGTAACCGTATCCTGATGCTACCCAGGTGGTACCAGAGACACCAGGTCCTGGTGAGGCCCATGTGGGACCAGAGACACTAGGTCCAGGTGACGTCCCCATGGGAACCACAGTCACCAGGTCAGGTGAGGCCATGCTTAGGATCAGAGTCACCACTTACCGGTAAACCCAAGATGGACCCAGAGTCACCTGGTACTGAAGATGCCCAAATCAGGACCAGAGATAACCAGGATCAGGTCAGTCCAAGTGGGGAATACAGTAACCATGTCCCGATGATGCCCAGGTAGAACCAGAGTCACCAGGTCCAGATGAGGCACAGTTGGGGAGCATATTTACTAGGTCCCGGTGAGGCCCAGATGAGGACCAGAGCCACCAGGTCTAGTTGAGGTCTAGAGGGATACCAGATTCACCTGGTCTACGTGACATCCAGATGGGGACCAGAGTCACCACGTCAGGGTGAGGCCCAGACGGGATACAGAGTCATCATGTCCAGGTGAGGCTCCGGTGTGGAACAGTCACCAGGTACCAATGATGCCCAGTTGAGGACCAGAGTTACCAGGTCTGGGTGACTCGCAGATAGGATCAGAGTCACCAGTTCCAGGTGAGGCCAAGAAAGAGTCCACAGCAATCAGGTCCAGGTGGGGAACAAAGGTACCGAGGACTGGGTGAGGCCCAGATGGGAACCAGATTCACCAGGGTCCAGGTGATTCCCAGGTGGTGAACAGAGTTACGAGTTCCGGGTGAGGACCAGGTAAGGACCAGATTCACCAGGTCCAAGTGAGGCCCACGTGGGGACCTGTGTCACCAGGCATGGGTGAGGCCCAGGAGACAACCCCTCTCACCAGGTCCAGGTGAGGCCAACCTGCAGGCCATGGAGAGGAACCATGTCCTGATGATGCCCAGGTAGGGAATACAGTTCTCAGCTCCAGGTGAGGCCAACCTGCAGGCCATGCAGTGGAACATGTCCCGATGATGCCCCAGGTAGGAACCAGAGTTACAGGTCCAGGTGAGGCCAACCTGCAGGCCAAGCAATGGAACCATGTCCGATGATGCCCAGGTAAGGATCAGAGTCACCAGGTCCAGGTGAGGCCAACCTTCAGGCCATAGGGTGGAACCATGTCCCGATGATGCCCAGGTACGGACCAGAGTCACCAGGTCCAAATGAGGCCCAGATGGAGCATATTCACTAGATCCAGGTGAGGACCAGTGAGGACAGGATTCACCAGATCTGGGTTGAGGCCCTAGAGCCGTACCAGAAACACCTGGTCCAGGTGACATCCAGATGGGGAGCAGAGTCACTAGGTCAGGGTGAGGCCCCAGGAGTGTTCCAGAGTCATCATTGTACAGGTGAGGCTCAGGTGTGGAACAGAGTCACCAAGTACCAAAGATGCCCAGGTGAGGACCCGAGTCAACAGGTCCAGGAGAGCCCCAAATATGGATCAGAGTGTTTGGTGTTCCAGGTGAGGCCAGATGGATACCACAGTAACCAGGTCCAGGAGAGCCCCATATGGGAAACCAGAGCCACCAGATCCAGGTGAGGTCCAGGTGGGACCACAGTCACAAGGTCCAGTTGAGGCCCAGTTTGGGACCAGAGACATGAGGTCCAGGTGAGGTCACGATGGGAACCACAGTCACCAGGTCAGGTGAGGCCATGCTTAGGATCAGAATTCACCAGTTACAGGTGAGGCCCAGGTGGAGCCCAGATTCACCAGGGTCCATATGAGGCGGAGAAGGTGGGGAGCATATTCTCTACGCCCCGTTGAGGCACCAGTAGAGGACAAGAGTCACCAAGTCTAGTTGAGGTCTAGAGGGGCTACCAGATTCACCTGGTCTAGGTGCCGTCCAGATGGGGACCAGAGTCACCATGTCAGTGAGAGGCCCAGAGGGGATCCAGAGTCATCCATGTCAGGTGAGTCTCAGGTGTGGAACAGAGTATCCAGGTCATAATGCTCCAGCAGGTGAGGACCAGAGTCAACAGATCTGGGTGAGGCCCAGTTAGGATCAGAGTCAACAGTTCCAGGTGAGGCTAAGAAGGAGTCCACAGCAATCAGGTCCAGGTGGGGAAAAAAGTCACTAGGACTGGGTGAGGCCCAGATGGGGACACAGATTCACCAGGTCCAGGAGATTCCAGGTGGTGACCAGAGTTACCAGATTCACCAGGTCCAGGTGATTCCCAGGTGGTGACCAGAATTACCAGATACACCAGGTCCAAGTGAGGCCCACGTAGGGGCCTGTGTCACCAGGTATGGGTGAGGCCCAAGTGGCAACCCCACTCACCAGGTCCAGGTGACGCCAACCTGCAGGCCTTGCAGTGGAACCAGGTCCCCATGATGCCCAGGTAGGGACCAGAGTAACCAGGTCCAAATGAGGCCAAGATGGAGCATATTCACTAGGTCCAGCCGAGGCCCATTTGAAGACCAGAGACCAGATCTGGTTGAGGCCTAGAGGGATACCAGAATTACCTGGTCCAGGTGACATCCAGATGGGGACCAGAGTCACCAGGTCAGGGTGTGGCCCAGAGTGTTTCCAGAGTCATCATGTCCAGGTGAGGCTCAGGTGTGGAACAGAGTCACCAGGTACCAATGATACCCAGGTGAGGACCAGAGTCACCAGGCCTGAGTCACGCGCAGAGAGGATAGAGTCACCAGTTCCAGGTGAGGCCAAGAAAGAGTCCCAAGCAATCAGGTCCAGGTGGGGAACAAAGTCCCAGGACTGGGTGAGGCCCAGATGGGAAAGAGATTCACCAGGTCCAGGTCAGGCCGAGGTGGTGACCAGAATCCCCGGGTCTGGGAGAGGACAATGTAAGGACCAGATTAACCAGGTCCAAGAGGACCACGTGGGTTCCTGAGTCACCAGGTATGGGTGAAGCTCAGGTGGCAACCCCACTCACCAGGTCCAGGTGAGGCCAACCTGCAGGCCACAGTCACAGATCCAGGTGAGGCCCTAGTTGGGACCGGTGTCACCGGGTAAATGTGAGTCTACAAGAACACCACAGTCACCAGGTCCAGGTGTGGTGCATGTGGGAACGAGAGTCAACAGGTGCAGGTAGGACCCAGGTGGGGACCACAGTCACCAGGTCAAGATTGAGGCCTAGGTGAGGGGACGAGAGTCATCAGGAGCATTTGAGGCCAAAGTGTGGATCAAAGTTATCATGTCCAGGTGAGGCCCAGGTGGGGAACAGAATAACCATGTCCCATTGATGCCAGGTGGGAAAAGAGACACAAGGTCCAGACGAGGCCTAAGTGAGGAGTAGATTCACCAGGTCTTGTTGAGGCCCAGTTGAGGACCAGTGTCCCCAGCTCCGGGTGTGTCACCCGGTTCTGGTGATATCCAGGTGGGGACCAGAATGACCACGTCAGGGTGAGGCGCAGAAGGGGACAAGAATCACTAGGTCCAGGTGAGGCCCCTATGTGGAAATGAGAAACCAGGTCCCATGATGCATATATAAGACCTGAGTCACCAGGTCCAGGTGAGGTCCCTGTGGGAACCAGTCACCTCGTCCAGGTGAAGTCCAGGTGGGACCACAGTCACAAGGTCCAGGTGAGGCGGAGGTGGCAACAGGATTCACCAAGTCCAGGTGAGGCCAGGTGGCGACCAGTCACCAGATCCAGGTGGGGAACAGCTAAGACCAGAAAATCCAGGCCCAAGTGAAGCCCAACGGGTGACCAGAGTCACCAGGTCAGGGTGAGGCCCAGAGGGGGAACCAGAGTAACCAGTTTAGTTTGAGGCCCAGAATGGGACCAGAGGTCCCTGGTCAAAGTGAGGCCCAGGTGTGGAATAGAGTATCCAGGTCCCAATGACGCCTGGGTGAGGACCAGAGTCACTAGGGCCATTCAGGAGCAGATGGGGAACAGAATCACTAGGTCCTGGTGAGGCATGGAATAAGACCACATTCAGCAGTGTCAGGTGAGCCCCTTGTGAGAACCAGAGCCACTCTATCCAGCTGAGTCCCAGGTCCATGTGAGGCCCACGTGAGACCAGATTCATCAGGTCGAATTGAGGCATAGCTGGGGACAAGAGTCACCAGGTCTGGGTGCGGCCTAGGTGGGGCAAGATTCAGCAGTTCTGAGTTAGGTCAAAGTGGGGACGAGAGACACCAGGTCCAGGTGAGGCCAAACTGAGGACCAGAGTCACCAGATGCAGGTGAGGTCCATGTTGGAAAGAGAGTCACCAGGTCCAGGAGAGGTCCAGGTGGGGTCCAGAGTCAGCAGATCCAGGTGAAGTCCAGGTGGGGTCCAGAGGCACTAGGTCCAGATGAGGCCGAGGTGAGGACCAGAGTTACCAGATACACGTGAGGACCCGGTGGGGATCAGAGGAAACGGGTCCATGTGAGACCAGCTTGGGGACCATGGTCAACAGGTCTACTTGAGTCCCAAGAGTGGAACACAGTAAGCAGGTCCAGGTGAGTCCCCATTGGTGACAGGAGTCACCACGTCCAGGTGTGGCCCAGGTCCGACCAGGATCACCAGGTCCATGGAAGGCCCTTGAAAGAACCAGTCAACAGTTCGAGGTCAGGCGCAGGTGGCAACCAGGGTCAGCAGATTCAAGTCATGCCAAAGTGGGGTTCACAGTCACTAGGGCACGGTGAGGCCCAGAGGGGGACCAGAGTCACCTGGTCCAGGTGAGGTGCAGTTGTGGAACACAGTCACTGGGTCCCAATTT
Organism: Canis lupus familiaris; assembly: GCF_011100685.1. Lineage (NCBI taxonomy): Eukaryota > Metazoa > Chordata > Mammalia > Carnivora > Canidae > Canis > Canis lupus. The sequence goes on along the minus strand of NW_023331061.1, from coordinate 858 downwards.
TGCACAGTTGAGGGACCATGGTCAACAGGGCCAGGTGAGGCCCAGATGGGACCGGAGTCCCCAAATCCAGGTGAAGCACAGGTGGGGACCACAGTCACCAGATCCATGGTGGTCTCAGGTGCAGACGAGAATCACCAGGTCCCATGTGAGGTGCAGGTGCCAACCACACCAACCCGGTCCCGGTGAGGGCCCTGGTGGGGACCAGAGACACGAGGTACATGAGAAGCTAGAAACACTGCAGTCACCAGGTCCACATGATGTCCATGTGGGAACGAAAATCACCAGTTCCAGGTGAGGACCAGGTGGGGATCTGACTCACCATGTCCAGGTGAGACCCAGGTGGGAACCAGTGTCACCATGTCCAAGAGTGGACCCAGGTGAAGACGAGAGTTAATAGGTCCGGCCGGGGTCATGTTAGGGACAGTTGTAACATATCCTGATGCTATCAGGTGTGGTAACCAGATACAAGGTCCTGGTGAGTCCCAGTTGGGACCTGAGACATGAGGACCAGGTGAGGTACCGATGGAAACCACAGTCACCAGTTCAGGTGAGGCCAGGCTTAGGATCAGAGTCACCACTTACAGGAGAGGTCCAGAGGGAGCCAGAGTCACATGGCACAGAAACAGGCCAAAGTCAGAACCAGAGTTACCAGGATCAGGTCACTCCCACTGGGAATAGATTAACCACGTACCGATGATGCCAGGTAGAACCACAGTTACGAGGTCCAGGTGCGGCCAACCTAAAGGCCATGCAGTGGAACATGTCCCGATGATGCCCAGGTAGGGAAGAGAGTCACCAGGTCCAAATGAGGCCAGATGTGCATATTCAATAGTTCCAGGTGAGGCCCAGTTGAGGACA
>NW_023331060.1:0-52013 GCF_011100685.1 Canis lupus familiaris | reverse complement strand
CCTTGATGTCCACAATACCACCTTTCTTATAGATTCGCATGTATGTGGCCAAAGGAACAACTCCATGTTTTCTAAAAGGCCTAGAGAACATATAGCGGGTACCTCTCCTCTTTCCCTTTGTGTTGGTCATTTTGGGGCAAATTACTGGAAGATGGCGGTTTCCGAGTTGAAATTTTCTAGGCAGAAAGACATGGTAAGAAAGAAAATTGCTAAGCTGGTGTTGCTCAAAATTTCTTAAGGAAAGGAATACGATAAGATGGAGTTGGAGTGGGTTATAACCTAAAGTACTTTTAAGGGAAACTCAAGATATCTGTAGTGTTATAATTTTTATATTACTAGGGAGGTTCAGCAATTCTACACACTCTGCCACCTATTTTCATAAATAAAGTCTTATCAGAACACAGGCACACTCTTACATATGCTTTTGTATTACAACTGCAGGAAGAAAAGTTGCAAAGCATCATCTATCCACAAAACTTAACATATTCCCCATCTTGAACCTTTAATAGAGTTTACACTAGAGCTATAGATTAATAAATCTCAGAAAATACTGAGTTAAAGCATGTTTCAATATTATAAAGAATCATGTCATATAAACCTTTTTTAAATAAATTTATTTTTTATTGGTGTTCAATTAACCAACATACAGAATAACACCCAGTGGCTCATCCCGTCAAGGGCCCCCCTCAGTGCCTGTCACCCATTCACCCCCAGCCCCCCCTCCTCCCCTTCCACCACCACCCTAGTTCATTTCCCAGAGTAAGGAGTCTTTATGTTCTGTCTCCCTTTCTGATATTTCCCACACATTTCTTCTCCCTTCCCTTGTATTCCCTTCCACTATTATTTATATTCCCCAAATGAATGAGAACATATAATGTTTGTCCTTCTCCGATTGACTTACTTCACTCAGCATAATACCCTCCAGTTCCATCCACGTTGAAGCAAATGGTGGGTATTTGTCGTCTCTAATGGCTGAGTAATATTCCATTGTATACATAAACCACATCTTTATCCATTCATCTTTCCATGGACACCAAGGCTCCTTCCACAGTTTGGCTATTGTGCACATTGCTGCTATAAACATTGGGGTGCAGGTGTCCCAGCGTTCATTGCATCGTATCTTTGGGGTAAAATCCCAGAAGTGCAATTGCTGGGTTGTAGGGCAGGTCTATTTTTAACTCTTTGAGGAACCTCCACACAGTTTTCCAGAGTGGCTGCACCAGTTTCACATTCCCACCAACAGTGTAAGAGGGTTCCCTTTTCTCCGCATCCTCTCCAACATTTGTTGGTTTCCTGCCTTGTTAATTTTCCCCATTCTCACTGGTGTGTGGTGGTATCTCATTGTGGTTTTGATTTGTATTTCCCTGATGGCAAGTGATGCAGAGCATTTCTCATGTGCATGTGGCCATGTCTATGTCTCCCTCTGTGAGATTTCTGTTCATGTCTTTTGCCCATTTCAGGATTGGATTGTTTGTTTCTTGGGTGGTGAGTTTAATAAGTTCTTTACAGATCTTGGAAACTAGCCCTTTATCTGATTAGTCATTTGCAAACATTCTCCCATTCTGTAGGTTGTCTTTTAGTTTTGTTGACTGTATCCTTTGCTGTGCAAAAGCTTCTTATCTTGATGAAGCCCCAATAGTTCATTTTTTGCTTTTGTTTCTTTTGCCTTCATGGATGTATCTTGCAAGAAGTTACTGTGGCTGAGTTCAAAAAGGGTGTTGCCTGCGTTCTCCTCTAGGATTTTGATGGAATCTTGTCTCACATTTAGATCTTTCATCCATTTTGAGTTTATCTTTGTGTATGGTGCAAGAGAGTGGTCTAGTTTCATTCTTCTGGCATGTGGATGTCCAATTTTCCCAGCACCATTTATTGAAGAGGCTGTCTTTCTTACAGTGGATAGTCCTTCCCTCCTTTATCGAATATTAGTTGACCATAAAGTTGAGGGTCCACTTCTGGATTCTCTATTCTGCTCCATTGATCTATGTGTCTGTTTTGTGCCAGTACCACACTGTCTTGATGACCACAGCTTTGTAGTACAACCTGAAATCTGGCATTGTGATGCCCCCAGATATGGTTTTCTTTTTTAAAATTCCCCTGGCTATTCGGGGTCTTTTCTGATTCTACACAAATCTTAAGATGATTTGTTCTAACTCTCTGAAGAAAAGTCCATGGTATTTTGATAGGGATTGCATTAAACATGTAAATTGCCCTGGGTAACATTGACGTTTTCACAATATTAATTCTGCCAATCCATGAGCATGGAATATTTTCCCATCTCTTTGTGTCTTCCTCAATTTCTTTCAGAAGTGTTCTATAGTTTTTAGGGTATAGATCCTTTACCTCTTTGGTTAGGTTTCTTATGCTTTTGGGTGCAATTGTAAATGGGATCGACTCCTTAATTTCTCTTTCTTCAGTCTCATTGTTAGTGTATAGAAATGCCACTGACTTCTGGGCATTGATTTTGTATCCTCCCATGCTACCAAATTGCTTTATGAGTTCTAGCAATCTTGGGGTGAAGGCTTTTGGGTTTTCTATGTAGAGTATCATGTCATCGGCGAAGAGGGAGAGTTTGACTTCTGCTTTGCCAATTTGAATGCCTTTAATGTCTTTTTGTTGTCTGATTGCTGAGGCTAGGACTTCCAGTACTATGTTGAATAGCAGTGGTGAGAGTGGACATCCCTGTCTTGTTCCTGATCTTAGGGGAAAGGCTCCCAGTGCTTCCCCATTGAGAATGATATTTGCTGTGGGCTTTCGTAGATGGCTTTTAAGATGTTGAGGAATGTTCCCTCTATCCCTACACTCTGAAGAGTTTTGATCAGGAATGGATGCTGTATTTTGTCAAATGCTTTCTCTGCGTCTATTGAGAGGATCATATGGTTCTTGGTTTTTCTCTTGCTGATATGATGAATCACATTGATTGTTTTACAAGTGTTGAACCAGCCTTGTGTCCCGGGGATAAATCCTACTTGGTCATGGTGAATAATTTTTTTAATGTACCGTTGGATCCTATTGGCTAGTGTCTTGTTGAGAATTTTTGCATTCCATGTTCATCAGGGATATTGGTCTGTAATTCTCCTTTTGGTGGGGTCTTTGGTTTTGGAATTAAGTTGATACTGGCCTCATAAAAGAATTTGGAAGTACTCCATCTCTTTCTATCTTTCCAAACAGCTTTAGTAGAATAGGTATGGTTTCTTCTTAAAACGTTTGATAGAATTCCCCTGAGAAGCCATCTGGCCCTGGACTTTTGTGTCTTGGGAGGTTTTGGATGACTGCTTCAATTTCCTCCCTGGTTATTGGCCTGTTCAGGTTTTTTGTTTCTTCCTGTTCCAGTTTTGGTAGTTTGTGGCTTCCAGGAATATGTCCATTTCTTCTAGATTGCCTAATTTATTGGCGTATAGCTGTTCATAATATGTTTTTAAAATTGTTTGTGTTTTTGGTGTTGGTAGTGATCTCTCCTTTCTCATTCATGATTTTATTAATTTGAGTCTTCTCTCTCTTCTTTTTAATAAGGCTGGCTAATGGTTTATCTATCTTATTAATTCTTTCAAAGAACCAACTCCTGGTTTTGTTGATCTGTTCCACAGTTCTTCTGGTCTCGATTTCGTTGAGTTCTGCTCGAATCTTTTTTTTAAATATTTCATTTATTCATTCATAGAGACAGAGAGAGAGACAGAGACACAGGCAGAGGGAGAAGCGGGCTCTATGCAGGGAGCCCGACGTGGGACTCGATCCAGGGTCTCCAGGATCACGCTCTGGGCTGCAGGCAACGCTAAACCGCTGTGCCACCGGGGCTGCCCAGTTCTGCTTGAATCTTTATTAACTCTCTTCTTCTGCTGGGTGTAGGATCTATTTGCTGTTTTTTCTCTAGCTCCTTTATGTGTAAGGTTAGCTTTCGTATTTGAGTTCTTTCCAGTTTTTGAATGGATGCTTGTATTGCGATGTATTTCCCCCTTAGGACTGCTTTTGCTGCATCCCAAAGATTTGAATGGTTGTATCTTCATTCTCATTAGTTTCCATGAATCTTTTTGATTCTTCCTTAATTTCCTGGTTGGCCCTTTCATCTTTTAGCAGGATGGTCCTTAACCTCCACGTGTTTGAGATCCGTCCAAACTTCTTGTTGTGATTTAGTTCTAATTTCAAGGCATTATGGTCTGAGTATATGCAGGGGACAATCCCAATCTTTTGGTATTGGTTCAGACCTGATTTGTGACCCAGTACGTGGCCTATTCTGGAGAAAGTTCCATGTGCACTTGAGAAGAATGTGTATTCAGTTGAGTTTGGATGTAAAGTTCTGTAGATATCTGTGAAATCCATCTGGTCCAGTGTATCATTTAAAGCTCTCGTTTCTTTGGAGGTGTTATGCTTAGAAGACCTATCGAGTATAGAAAGAGTTAGATTGAAGTCACCAAGTATAAGTGTATTTTTATCTAAGTATTTCTTCACTTTGGTTTTAATTGATTGATGTATTTGGCAGCTCCCACATTCGTGGCATATACATTGAGGATTGTTAAGTTCTCTTGTTGGATAGATCCTTTAAGTATGATATAGTGTCCCTCTTCATCTCTCACTACAGTCTTCGGGGTAAATTTTAGTTTATCTGATATAAGGACGGCTACCCCTGCTTTCTTTTGAGGACCATTCGAATGGTAAATGGTTCTCCAACCTTTTATTTTCAGGCTGTAGGTGTCCTTCTGTCTAAAATGAGTCTCTTGTAGACAGCAAATAGATGGGTCCTGCTTTTTTATCCAGTCTGAAACCCTGTGCTTTTTGATGGGGTCATTAAGCCCGTTCACGTTCAGAGTTACTATTGAGAGATATGAGTTTAGTGTCACCATGATATCTACTCAGTCCTTGTTTTTGTGGATTGTTCCACTGAACTTCTTCTTAAAGGGGAATTTTAAGAGTCCCCCTTACAATTTCTTGCAGAGCTGGTTTGGAGGTCACATATTCTTTCAGTTCCTGCCTGTCTTGGAAGCTCTTTATCTCTCCTTCCATTCTGAATGAGAGCCTTGCTGGATAAAGTATTCTTGGTTGCATGTTCTTCTCATTTAGGACCCTGAGTATATCCTGCCAGCCCTTTCTGGCCTGCCAGGTCTCTGTGGAGAGGTCTGCTGTTATCCTAATACTCCTCCCCATAAAGTCAGGGATTTCTTGTCTCTTGCTGCTTTAAGGATCTTCTCTTATCATTGGAATTTTCAAGCTTCACTATTAAATGTCGAGGTGTTGAACGGTTTTTTATTGATTTTGCGCGGGGGTTCTCTCTATTTCCTGGATCTGAATGCTTATTTCCCTTCCCAGATTAGGAAAGTTTTCAGCTAGGATTTGTTCAAATACATATTCTGGCCCTCTGGCCCTTTTGGCGCCCTCAGGAACCCCAATTACACGTAGGTTTTTCTTCCTCAGGCTGTCGTTTATTTCCCTTAATCTATCTTCATGGTCTTTTAATTGTTTGTCTCTTTTTTCCTCAGTTTCCCTATTTGCCATCAACTTGTCTTATATGTCACTCACTCATTCTTCCATCTCGTTAACCCTCATTGTTAGGACTTCTAGTTTGGATTGCATCTCATTCAATTGATTTTTAATTTCTGCCTGATTGGATCTAAATTCTGCAGTCATGAAGTCTCTTGAGTCCTTTATGCCTTTTTCTAGAGCCACCAGTAGCTGTATGATAGTGCTTCTGAATTGGCTTTCTGACATTGAATTGTAATCCAGATTTTGTAACTGTGTGGGAGAGAGGACTGTTTCTGATTCTTTCTTTTGAGGTGAGGTTTTCCTTCTAGTCATTTTGCTCAGTGCAGAGTGGCCAAAAACAAGTTGTATTGGGAAAAGGGAAAAAGAGAGGAGAGAAGGAAGGAATGGAAAGAGAAAAAGAAAAAAGAAAAAGGGAAGAAAAAAAAGAAAAAAAAAAGAAAGGAAAAAAATGGGTGGGGGAAGCGAACAAATAAAAAAAAAAGAAAAACACGGGGGAGTATCTTCTGATTCTGCATACTTTAAGTCCCTTGACTTCCCCTGGAACTTGTCCGTCTAGTTGGTCTTCTGGGGGAGGGGCCTGTTGTGCTGATTTTCAGGTGTTAGCACTTGGGAGAGCTGCTCTGCCCCCTGCCTGGTGCAGGGCTCAGTGGGGGTTGTTTACCCTGTGAGGCCCCAGGAGGAACAACCACAGTGGCGGCGGCCAGCTCTCCAGCCCTGGAGTCAGCTCCCGCAGTAACTACAGAGCTCTTCGTCAGCAGGACCTGGAGGCTCCGGGGCTGGGCCGCTGATCTGCTAGGCTCGGGGCAGGAGCATCTTGCTGTCCTGTGCCCTCCTGGCCTCTGCCTGTCCTGGAGGGAGGCCGGATCCTGGGCTGTGTCCCGGCGCCCATTGCTCCCAGCCTGCGCCGCTGGATTCGGCTCCGGCGGCACAGTCCCCTCCAGGGAGCCGCCGCCCGAGCCCATCCAAGCTGCTCACGCAGCCGCACAGCCCCCTCCACACAGAGCCTCTTCCTCTGCCCGAGCCCCTCCGAGCTGCTCCCAGGCCGGCGCAGCAGCCCCCTCTCCACGGATCCACTGCTGGAGCCCCTCCAAGCTGCTCCAAGCTGCATTCCAGCTGTTCTCTCCTTAAATCTCAGGCTGAATTCATAGATTTTTCAGGATAATTTGAAGGTTATCTAGGTAATTTGGTGGGGACAGGTGATTTGGAGACCCTACTCTTCCGCCATCTTGCCTCTCCTCTCTCAAATAAAATATTAAAAAATATCCATATCTCCCAATCCTTCATCTATGTCACTTGTCACTTATCATATAAATTGAGTTCCAACCATGTGTCAGGCACAATGGCAGGGACTGGGGATACAGCAGGAATTGAAGTAACCTCTTCTACTGGTCCAGAAGCTACAGAAGCAGGGCCCAAGTCTAGATCTATTCAGGGGATGCCTGAATTGCTGGAACACACCTCTAGGTCTTTGAAATGTTGTATTTTGTTCCTTTAGTACTTTCTAGCAATCCACAGAGAACCTCACTCTTTGAATTCTGATATCATATCTGGGTCAGATACACAGGGGTCTTTCATTTCTATTTAGGTCTTTCAGCTATGATTATGAACCTAGAAAAATGTCCAGAGTTCTAGAGCAGATGCTCCACAGGGAACAAAGGCTATGCATCTATCTGGAGTTGAGTTTCTGGGGGAGCCCAGCGGAGGGCTGGTCAACAGCAGAGGAGCCCTGCCAGCAGAGCCCTCTACCTCAAATATCGTAGGTCTCTCCTCCGCTAAAACCCGTTATGGGGCCCCTTGACTGGAGAATCAAGTCCAGACATTTAGCAAGACCCTTCCCATCTGGCCACAACCCACCTTGGATGCCTCATTTCCTGCTATCCTCTCAGGTGCCTTGTGTCCAGCCAGTTGAGATATCCTGCCACTCGCTGTTTACACAAATTCTCCAGCCTCTTTGCTGTTCTTATGCTGATTTCTGCATGAGATCCCTTTTCTAACTTTTTCTACTCAGTGAGTCCCTCCTGCATATAGTTCAAGATGAAATCTAGCATGCTTTCCTTTGTGATACCTTCCTCTTTCCTGCCACTCTCGGGCACCATTCACTGTAACAGCACTTATGTCACTTGTATCATCATGAATTTGGTGGTATATAATTGCTAAGCACTTGTTGTCAGAAGACATGTCAGATCTGGGGACTTAAAGAGAATAATAAAGTCTCTTTCCTCTAGATCATAATTGAGTTGGGGAGACAGATGTGCGATGAGTAAAATACAGTGCATTGTGTAGTGCAATGTCAGAGGTACAAAGTGCTGTGGGAGGAGGAAAGGAGCAGTAATTACCTCTCATAGCTGTTGAGAGGGTAGGCAGAGGAGATGCAAAAAGATGTCAAGGACCAGGGAAGATTTTACTTACACAAAGACATTTCAATAAATACTTTATGAACAAATGAATGATATTTCATAAGTAGTGATGACATAAGAAATAAAAGCTCTAGAATACTTTTACAAGTGTAACCCAAACATAGACTAGGGTCCATGTGGCCACTTTCTGCATGAATTACATTTAAAAACCACATTATAGGGGATCCCTGGGTGGCGCAGCGGTTTGGCGCCTGCCTTTGGCCCAGGGCGTGATCCTGGAGACCCGGGATCGAGTCCCACGTCGGGCTCCCAGGTGCGCATGGGGCCTGCTTCTCCCTCTGCCTGTGTCTCTGCCTCTCTCTCTCTCTCTCTCTCTCTCTCTGTGACTATCATAAATAAATTAAAAAAAAAAACACATTATATCTGCCAAAAATAATTTAAAAGGAATTCCAATCTTTTTTGTCTCTTGCAGAACATTAAAAAGTCTCTAATCTGTGGGGTCTAGGGTGGCTCAGTCAGTTGAGTGTCCATCTGACTCTTAATTTTAGCTCAGGCCATGATCTCAGGGTCTTGGATAAGCCCCTCACGGGCTCTGTGCTCAGGGGAAAATCTGCCTGAAATTCTCTCCATCTCCCTTCATCCCTCCCTCTACTCGTGTCCTCTAAATCAATCTCTCAATTTTTAAAAAACATCCTAATTTTTAAGTATATGCAACTTTTCTCAAAATCTTCCTCCTACATGCTCCCCCAGATATGTTGGTGTGGAACATCTCCCCCAAGAAATTCCAAATTCTAAGTTTCTATTTTCGTCTCCCCCACCTATAATTTCTATTCTTTCTTTCTTCCCTGTTGCCTTCCAGCTCTTTTTTATAAATTTATTTTTTATTGGTGTTCAATTTGCCAACATATAGAATAACACCCAGTGCTCATCCCCATCAAGTGCCCTTCCAGCTTTTTAAAAATCTCATTTACTCCTCCTCTTTTTACCTTTTTTGACCTAGTGGCCTCTCTCTTTCTCTCTCTCTCTCTCTCTCTTTCCTTCTCCAGTCCCTCAGTCTGTATACATATAACATAAATAAGAAACAGGAATCAGACAGACAAGATCTTTATTAGTGTGATGGGGACAGAGTGGGAAGGTGGGAAACAATCACACATTAATAAATCTTGTCCCCATCCTACAATGATAGACAAGGTGGAATAGACCATAAGCTGTGGAGAGCTGCTCTTGGTTGCTAGTTTCTAGAATCCAGGAGCAGAGAATTTCTAGCTTTGGCTTTACCAATACCTTATGTTGCTCCAGTGGCTGAGGACAGTCCCTGCTGATGAATTTCAGCTTACTCATGAGAGTTTCTAGCAATCATATCTCCATCTCAAGATCTTTGCACTCTATAGTTGCAGCCGACCACCAGAGCATGAATAGAGGTGATACTGAGGCAGGAACAGTGGCTGACAGGGCAGGGATGAGAATGCAGGTGAATTGGGGCTGAACTGAGCTCCCTTCTCTCTGACCAAAAAAAGGCCATATCTCGCATAAAAAGAAACACAACGGAAAGAAAAAGGAATGGCCAAAGTGCAGACATTACCCAACTCCTTAAGATCAACTTCATTATGGGTTGGTGGAGGGGAATGATGCCAACAGTGTAGAAAAATGGATACCTCCATCCATCACCACCACCCGCACACATCTGGGTTGAGAATTCTTTGCATCTTTCTTTCCAGGTATGTCCTTCTAATTACATTTCTTGAAACAAGTTTGAACTCCAGAGCGATACCAGTTTTTAACTCCATAAAGGCAGCATTACTGCATTAGAAGAAACCACTGCAGATGATTGTTCATAACCTATTATGGAATGTGAGTTCAGCTACTGGGCTTACTTCAGACAGGAAACATGCTCAAGAGCAATATGTTGTACTTGCTAGAAAATTCCTAGTGTGCCAACGCCATGCCTCATTTGTAATTGTGTGCCCCCATGGCTAACATGTAGCAGAGTTTATTATATAACAACAGAATTAAAAAAATGTTTAATGCACAGTTTTGGATCTGATTTTAACACTACCTGTATGATAACAGGTCTGTGCCTCTCCTTCTTATACTGTAAAATGAGACTGGGTTTCAAAACTCAAAAACTTTCAGGACCAGGCGGGTGAATTGTATATGCGAACAGCTTGAGACCATCTGTATTAAGCAGGGAGGAATGGGGCCTGTGAAAATACCAGAAACTATTCATTAAAAATGTGCTACTCCCTTCAAGAAAAACTACCATTTTCTGATCTGTTTCCTCAGAGAGCCAGTTTGAAACATTCTCTAAGGTTACTTTTTTCTTCTTTAATATTCTTGAGTTAGAGACTACTCTGTTTCACATTCTTTTCTAAGAACGGAGTGAAAATTGTCTTGGAAGTGCCAGTGCTGGGAGGACTGGTCACCTCTACAAGAGTACCTCATGTAGGTACTACTGTGTCCTTAATGTCTGTGCTGTGCGTCCTCACTCAGAAACCTTTGCTCCATGTCCTTTCCCATTGGTCAATTCACAGATTCTCCCAAAGAGCTATTGCTAACTCAATTTAGAAGAAACTACTATAAACAGAACACAAGACATTTGGAAGGAACAGCAAGGATTTTTGGAGATTCTTAATTTATTAGTTGCAGGAAAAAAAGACTAGTGCACAGAAGGGTCAGATAGTCCAAAATGCTTCTGTCAGACCAGAGAAACAGTAGGGCAACCCCAGAGTCCTGCTGGAAGGATGGAGACAGCTACCTTTTGCTAGTCTAGGAAGAGAGGGCAAAACCCACTCTGTTGGCAGCCATATCAAAGACTGTGTAATATTCCCTGAGGAAGACATCTCCCAGAATCCACAGAGGCTGCCCATTGGGAGAGGGCAGGTAGGTGACTTCAATCCCGAGTGTGCAGTAGCCATTGTTCTAAAAATACAAAGAACATGAGGATATAACCAGGTAAATGGAAAGGCCTTTCCCCACAGGAACTTCCCACCCTATATTCCATGACACCTATAGGGTCTCTGGCCTCTTGTTCACCCTCAGCCCTGCCACTGATGACTTCCCATAGGTGCCCAGATGTGAGCTGGGACACAGAATGGCATTTTGGGTCATCCAATCCCATATTCATGGAGCCTGGGGTGTATACATACATTAAGAACATAGGTAGATGGAGGCAGAGGTAAAGGTGACCCGCTGATGACAAAGGTGATGGTGGGCATGCTCTGTATGGAGTTGCAGTTGACCACAAACTGAGAGAGAAGATAAGCAGAACTGTAGAGTGGCAGGGGACTGAGGGCCCAGACAAAGGTCCTGAGTTCCCCTTTCCCAGTGAAGCCATCTTCCTGACCTTCCAGCAGACGTTGGTTGAGAGCATGGAAGGCAAAGCCCAATTCACAGGCACAACACTGACCAGGTGCTTCCGCTTTCCTGGGCCTCCTTGAACACAGCTCCAAGATTCCAAGATCTTGGTTGTACTTTTATGGCCATAATGAGTTAGACTCTTTTCAGATCACAGGATTCTACTGCCAGAATGTACCACTTACAGAGAAGCATGGGCACACCCTGTGGAACTGTGCTTTTGAAAATTCATACCCACACTTGTGTGTACCTGTCAATATACTACACACACACACACACACACACACACACACACACACTGAAGAATCAAGATTTACTCTGACTATACTAGACTCTTGCATGCAGGAGGAGCAAACTACAGAAGTGTATATAAAGGGATCTGGGGTAGGCACAGGAGGCTGCACAGAGTAAAAGCCAAAGGAGAACTCCTAGACAAGAAAAAAACCCAAGTGGAATGGACAAATGGAATATGCCTGGCTCTGTTGCATATAGTCAAATGACAGTGGCCACATCAAGGTGAGATGTGTTCGTAAGGCTTGCCCAGGAATAGTCACCCCTCTTGACAACCATTCAGCCCATACTTATGGTATGGAGTTGGTATTATTCCCTCCCCATACCCATTCTTGCGTTGAGGGTTCATGATTGAAAGAACATGGTGTTCCCCACCTGTTATATCTGACCAGGGGGACAGTTCTCTACCATTTCTTCCTCTTGTCTCTCATGAACTCATTCCACTCAGGCTCCTATGCTGAGGCTGCCTGGATGTGCGAGGAACCTTTCTTCTGGGTACTCACATTGCCACTTTGATCTTGCTGGGCTCCTGTTGCCTTCACAAAGGAGTCCAAGTACTGCTGAGGAACAGTCAGTGGGAAGGTTCCTGTATCCACGATGCCTTGACAGCCCTGAGAGCACAAGCCAGTGGCCTGGTTACCGATGAGAAACCTGAGGGGAACACCAATACAAAAAGAGTCAGGTGTTTCTAGGGATAACTGGGTGACACAGTCAGTTAAGAGACTGACTGGTTTTAGTCTGGGTCATGACCTCAGGGTCAGGAAATTGAGCCCTGGCCGAAGAGGAAGAGGACTCTGATGAAGAGAGTGATCATGAGATGAGTGAGCAGGAAGAGGAGCTCGAGGATGACCCCAGTGTGGTCAAAGACTATAAAGACCTGGAAAAAGTAGTGCAGTCTTTCCGGTATGATGTTATCTTAAAGACAGGCCTAGATGTTGGAAGAAACAAAGTAGAAGATGCATTCTACAAAGGTGAACTCAGGCTGAATGGGGAAAAATTATGGAAGAAAAGCAGAACGGTAAAAGTGAGAGATACATTGGATCTTCTAATTGGAGAGTATAAAGAAGCTGAAACAGAGACGTCATGAGAGTTCTTCTGAAAAAAGTGTTGGAGGAGAAAACGGAAAGTGAAAAGTACAGAGTGGTCCTACGCCAGTGGAAAAAGTTAAAAAGTTGCCTAAAAAGAGTATGTCTAAATAAATGGATTGCTTTTACAGATAAGGCTGCTTTCTAGTGATGGGAGAAAGGGCCGGCTTCAAGAGGACATTTTTATCAAAATAAAGTTCTCTTACCTTCACTGGAATCTGCTGAGCTGTTTTAGGGAAATTGGGATCCAGAGCTTGGAGACACTGCCCATGGCCTGGATTCTTCTCCAGGGCTTGATTTGTGCTCATTTTGACCTCGTTTTGGCCTCGTGAGCGTGAATGAGATGTGTGCTGAATGAACTAACCCCAGAGAGGGTTTTAATGACTAGCCTGCTGTTTCCCACATTAACTACCTCGGGAGTCTGTGTAAAATAAACTGGCCTTGTTTGTGCTTTCAAAAAAAAAAAAAAAAAAAGGAAATTGAGCCCTGCATCAGGCTCCATGCTCAGTGTGGAGTCTGCATGGGATTCTCTTCACCCTCTGCCCCTTAACCCTGCTCTCTCTCTCTCTCTCTGAAATCATTCAATCTTTATTTTTATTTTATTTTATTTTTTATTTTATTTATTTTTTAATAAATTTATTTTTTATTGGTGTTCAATTTGCCAACATATAGAATAACACCCAGTGCTCATTCCATCAAGTGCCCACCTCAGTGCCCATCACCCAGTCACCCCCACCCCCCCGCCCACCTCTCCTTCCACCACCCATAGTTCGTTTCCCTGAGTTAGGAGTCTTTCATGTTCTGTCTCCCTTTCTGACATTTCCCACTTATTTTTTCTCCTTTCCCCTTTATTCCCTTTCACTATTATTTATATTCCCCAAATGAGTGAGACCATATGTTTGTCCTTCTCCAATTGACTCACTTCACTCAGCATAATACCCTCCAGTTCCATCCACGTTGAAGCAAATGGTGGGTATTTGTCATTTCTAATGGCTGAGTAATATTCCATTGTATACATAAACCACATCTTCTTTATCCATTCATCTTTCAATCTTTTTTTTAAAGAGAGGGTCAGGCACTTTTGCCATAAATAAGTCTGACATTCACCCCAATGTCCAACCCTACAGCTCTGAAAATATGCCACTTCCAAAAATCCAGGCTATATCTTGACACTGTATTCCATGTAATAATTCTGTGTCTTTGTGACTATTGGAGTAATATTCTCAGTTTTGCTCTGGTAACCCCTCCAGCTCTGACTGAAAGCACTGGGGAGGTAGGGACTGTGTCTTATCCTCTTTACTCTGCCTATATGAGGCCCAGAACATAGTGCCAAATGTAACTAGCACTGGTAATCACTTAATAAATACACATTGGCCATCTACTATGTAAAAGGCACTCTTACAAGAATTATGATGATATAAAGAGGAGTAAATTGTATTCACTGTGTTCAAAGACTGCATTCTAATGACATGAGATAACACCGTACATGAGGCACAACACGATAGGACAGCAGCTGATGATCTCCATAATCTAGTCCTATGTGATTCAGTTCCTGATTCCTCATTCAGCTTTTTCTGCAGCCTACCCTTCCTCTTCACTCCATTTATATTTTGAGCACGGTTGGTGAATCAAGGCACTTGGATATAATGGTGAACAAGATAGACACCACAAACCTAACAGAAACACACAAATGGTACTTAATTGTAGTCCTGGTGAGTGCCATGAAAAAAATAAGGAGGCGAGAGAAGAGGGACTTGATCTACTATGGGTGTGAGAAGTAGTCGGTCAGACAAGGATTTTTCAGAGAAGAGATGCTTAAAGGGTGAGTGCCATTGGTCCAAGTGACAAGACTCCTCTATTCCAGGCACAGAAAACTACTTGCCAGATATTCAACTGCTTATCTCCCTGTCTATTCATGCACATTGGGCTGGTGTCCCTGTGGCTACCCTGAAATGAGGAGATACAAGTTGGGATACACGCCAGTAATACTATGGGACTGAAAGAGAGATTGGGCCCCTAAGAGACCTTTTCGAGGGGGAGAGGACTTCATCTGGGCTCAGAAGGATGCACCCAGGACATGAGGGGGGCACTTCAGGTGATATAGTCAAAAGAGAAGCAGCAAGAGAGTCATGGCAAGGTGCAAGGACATGGTGAAGTCTGTGCTGCACATCAGGAAGTGGTGGGAAGGCTGTACCCGTAGGAAGTGCCCTGCTGTTATATATGGTCTTGAGTATAGGCCAAAGAAGTGTATCTTTAATTGGCAGTGATGGAGATTTCCTGAAGGCCTGGAGCGTAGCAGTAACTGAGTCATAGTCCTGAGCTATGGATCAGATATCCCTGGGCTCAAATTTGGAAATTTGTGAAATGTATGACTTTGGATAAGTTACTTAACCTCTGAGCCCTGATTTCTTTATCTGTGCAATGAAATATACTACTGACCACCTTATAGTGCTGCAGTGAAATACACATACAATAATATATATAAAATATTTAGCACAGTATCTGGCACATAGAAAACATCGATGACAGCTATTACTCTTACTTATGAAGGACTTGGTAAAGATTGTGCTACTTGAGATAATGAAGCTTCAGGGAACAAAGACATGGGTTCACAGAAGTCTAGGAATGACCAACCTGCTGGCATGACAAGGCTCAATGACAAGTCAAAAAGTTTAGTCTAGAGCTAGATGTCAGAGTCTACTGAGCTCCTGGAATAATGAGCATGAGGATTTGCTGATTCTTTATGAAGTTTGTGCCAATGCAAGAACAGGAAATATTGTCACACTGGAGGAACACCCTAGGGGTATCCACAATCCATAGGAATTTTCCTCTGTACTTACTCATCGATGGCAACCTGCCAGTACATTTCCCGAGTGACTGGAGCCCAGACGATCTCACCAGAATAAAACTGTGTGTCCACACCTCCCAGGATGAGCTCTCCACCATACTCATAGGTTGGTTGGCTGGGGAGAAAAGGAGAAGAGCACAAGTTCTTCCCATAACTCACATAGTTTCAGGCAGCTCCTCCCTCCGCTTTAACTATCCCTCTGTCTTTCAGACACAGAGGAACCACAGCACAAGGGGTATCATCCTCTGACCTGCTCTCAGACTCTACCAGGCTCAAGGCACAAGGGAGAAGAGGCTCCTCAGAGGAACACCCAGAATATCAGAGAACTGGAAACACAGACTATTCCCATAAAAGAGGAGATGGAATTGGAAACTAGGCCTGTGAAAACAAACTATCAAAGCATTCCAGAGAAACTCTCCTGGGGTCAGAGTGAGAACAAGAAGAAATACCTCAGGACCTCAGGGAGCACCTGGGATGGGGCCTGACAGAGAGAGAGAGAGAGAGAGAGAGAGAGATCTAGTGTGCAGTCAAGAGGATGCTCCTGCCATGCTCAGGTTGGTAATTAGACAGTGTTAAAGGGATTCAGACCACTTCTGTTCCCTATCCTAGGCCTGCTGGTCATTGAAGAACTCAGGTACCCTGAGTATCATGTGATTAGGAAGAAGAATCAGTACAGTTTGCCATAAAAGCTCAAAGCCAGGGGCACCTGGGTGGCTCAGTGGCTAAGCATCTACCTTTGGCTCAGGTCGTGACCCCAGGGTCCTGGGATCGAGTTCTGCATCAGGCTCTCTGCAAGGAGCCTCCTTCTCCCTCTGCCTGTGTCTCTGCCTCTCTCTGTGTGTCTCTCATGAATAAATAAATAAAATATTTTTTAAAAAGCTCAAAGCCAGTAGAGTAGGAAAAGTGTTAGATTTGTGCTCAAGATGTTTGCATTTGAGTCATGGCTTCATACCTACCAGACCTTGCTCAATTTTGAACACCTGTTTGAGCCTGCATTTCATCTGTGGAAAAATGAAGCTAATAACAAGATTTTTGAGATGTCATGTGAAGTAATAACTACAAGACCTCTTTATAGGGTCAGACACATTATAAATATCATTTATTATAGTCCTTTTTATTGTATATTTGTAATTATTTATATTAATAAGTAATCATATACCTTGTTCTAAAGCTTTACGGCTCTGTCAATCAAATACAACAATCTCCACATTTACTAATTAAAACTTGAGGGACTGTAGTTTGTTTTTAAGGAAAGAGTCATCTTATGTCTTTGGCCTGAATTGAAAATTCTTCTAGTTCAGGGACACCTGGGTGGCTCAGTCAGTTGGGTGTCTGCCTTTGGCTCAGGTCGTGATCTCAGGATCCAGGGATCAAGCCCCCTGTTGGGCTTCTCTGCTCAGTGGGGAGTCTGTTTCTCCCTCTCCCTCTGTCCCTTCTCCTGCTCATACTCTCTTTCTGTCTCTCTCTCTCTCTCTGTCAAATGCATAAATAAAATCTTTTTATAAAACCCCTCTAGTGAAAAAAATATAATCCCTTCAAAAATGTAATTATGAGGGATCCCTGGGTGGCGCAGCGGTTTGGTGCCTGCCTTTGGCCCAGGGCATGATCCTGGAGACCCGGGATCGAATCCCGCATCGGGCTCCCGGTGCATGGAGCCTGCTTCTCCCTCTGCCTGTGTCTCTGCCTCTCTCTCTCTCTCTCTCTGTATCTGTCATAAATAAATAAAATATTAAAAAAATGTAATTATGAATTTTCAGAAATACATGTAATGCAGGTAGCAGGTTATACTCATTGTGTCAGGATATGTTAAAACCTCAGCCTTGTCTGATGTTGATTTGCTGAAAGCCCCCACAACACCTAATTTGCTAAGACCTACCCAGGACCCGTATGCTCACCGAGAGAAGTAGAAGCTGAAGATGGGCTGGGTGAGCTGGCCCTGCTGCACCATGCTCTGCATGACTGTGGGGCTATCCCCAACGGCCAGGTTGGGGTAGGCCATTCCCAGGATACCATCAAAATTTGCATAGTAGAAGGGGTTGCTGGGTTCAATCTCACTCAGACCAAATTCCTGGTTATTGATGACGATATTCTGAACCTGGGAAAGCAGAAAGAAAATTCAGGTGGACAGATCCTTCCCAGACTTAAGTGCACAGGGATAGACTCTATACTTTTCTAGGGGAGGAAGTTGGCTTTTTTCATGCTTAGCTCAATCATTAGATGGGGTATGGAAGATGAAGGGACAACAGTAACACCCAACCATGTGGGTGTTGGGGAAGCAGAGGCCATTGTGTTCTGGACTTAGAATTTCCACTTCCATAGATAGTGAAAGAACAGTGGCGGGTTTTATATTGAACAATCCATGTGCACAAATGACATAGGAACTGTGGGTGATTGATGTAAAGAAAAGAAAATAGTGAAAGGAGGGTCTTCAAATACCTAGAGTGAAATCATGTGGAAGAGAAAGCAGATGTGCTTCATGTGACTGCAGAGGGCACATTACGACCAAGGAGCAAAGTCACAGGGAAGCACAATGTAAAGAGTCTGCTGCAATCAGGACTGCTTGGGGGAGAGGTGGCAATTTTTGTTTTGGGAGAAAGGTTTAATTACATGGCCTTTGGCATCCTTTCCCACAATTAGCTTCTGGGAATTTGCACCTATTTAGTAATCATGAGACTCTCTGATAGATGAAGGCTCTAGAAAAGGGGAACCAAAGAGCAGACCCACAGAAGTATGAAAACAGCACTTACAGTCACAGTGTCATATCCCAGGAGCACAGTCAGGCTGCCACTTCCATAATATAGTGTATAGGTTTGTCCATTGTTTCTGTAGGTAGAGGAACTGCTGGGGTTGAATGTGTTGTGATTGGCTGCGTAAGATTAGAATGGAATGTTAATGTCAGTACACTTTCCAAAAAACTTGGAGGACATCTATCCTTGATGGCCTAAGACCATCAGACCAAGCCTGAGATTGGGCCTCAGCCTCAAGATCCTTTATGCTGAAAACAATCTGTGGCCCCAGAAAAGTCTGTCCCCTTGGTAAACAGATGCTGCCCCAATCCCTTCCATTTCCTAAGGGATTGCTCAATACAAAAGTGCCAGGAATTGGGGCCAATAGGAGAAAGCTGAGGAAAAGGAACAATGTAGAAAGGAATGGAAGCCTTGGTCTATTTCTGCGGTCTCTCTCCAGAACTGTAGTACTTGTGAAATCTAGACCAAGGCAAGATTTCCAGATGGTCTGAATTTAAGGAGGATGAGATCAAGGGTATGCACCAGGAACTTGGGACTTTGACGCTGAGTTTGTGATCAATTCTGACTCTGCCCCACCCTTTTCTCCTATCTATGGGTGGGTGGTGATGGTGGTATACTCACAGCAGGCCTGGCTCTGGCAGTAGGTGGAGGGCACCCACAGGTTGGAGGAGCCCGTATCAAAGACGACCAGGAAGTTTTGTGGTGGTGTCCCAATGCTGATCTCTCCAAAGTAATAGGACTGCAAAGACAAAAGATTGTCACTCTCATTCAGCTGCCAAGGCTCCTCCTAAAGACGGGGGGAACAAGTTGACTCACTAGAAACCACATTTTTTCCAAAAAATATTCTCCTCTTTCCAGAAGTGCTCCTTCATATCTGGAACCAGATCCCCTCAATATTCCCATTTTTGTCCCTAATTGCAAGATTTTGACTAGGTGAGAATTAGTCTGGCAAGACGATATCTTCTTCCAAAGCTTTTTGTACATTGTATCACGTAATACCTCCATGGATTTATCATTCTGTGCCAGAACATGCAAAGTTGGAGAAGCAATCACTTTTTTCTTCACTCCCAGTGTCCATCCATCCTCCCCATTTCTCTCTCTCTTTCTCTCTCTCTCTCTCTCTCTCTCTCTCTCACACACACACGTGCGCACACACACACACACACACACACACACACCCCTCTTTCTCTTCCAGTGTTAGATATTTCCCCACCATTCTTCTCCTTCTGGTCATGCAGTAGCTAAGGCCCCAGGAAACCTAGAATGAGACGTAGCATGGAAAGCAAAAAGATAACTTCACTGAGACACAGTTTCAGTTCTAAGTGAATTCGGGCCAGCCACGTCACTTACCTGCCTCTTCTTCTACATCTATAGAAAGGGGAAATCCAGGTAGGAAATCCCTAGGGTGGCTTCTAGATCTGACACGCATGTAACACCTCACTAAAGACAGCCTACAGGACACCAGTATGATGAGATGCCCTGAGCAGACACTGCAGCCTAAAGAATGTTCAAATACTTGCTCTGAGTACCAGTGTATGTTTCCAAAAGAGAAGATATATAGCAGCTGGGGCCACTGGAGATTTTGCCTGGCAGCTTTGCACGTGCTCTCCTTCTTTCCCCTGCAGCTCATCACTTGGACTTCCTTCCTGGCCCTCTCAACTGACTTGAATATGTCACTGTGAATCTCTTAACCATATAAAGAGAGCTTTAGAGAGTGAGCCAGTAATGAGAGGAAAGAAGGAAGGAAAGGAAATACTATAGTGTCAAGTGGTACCAACTCAAAATTATCCAGATACTTTCCATAGGAAGGTGAGACATAGGTTTAGTAAAAAGACCAAAATCAGACTAATGGGAGGTCTAAATAGTATCAAGAGTGCTTATTAGCCAAAGGTTATGGACATTACCTCCCCCTTGACTTACATTCAGGTAGTTGGTGAAGGGCTCATAAGCAACAGCATCATTATTGAAAAGATACTTGGCAGCTGGGTCAACCTTTGGGTGGTTCCTCAGGAATGTCTCTAGGACACCCCGCTCTTCCATCACCTGGCGGATGGACTTGCCTTTCTTCAGGATAATTCTGTGGAGAATAGGCAAACAAAAGGAGTGAGCTTCACCTTTTCCATTATAGCAATCCCTTCAATGACCTGATCTGGAGTTTCCAAACCTCCCTAGTCCTCTTAGAAGAGCCTCTTATAAGAAATCCTCCTGGATTTTAGTGAGTTCTGACCACTGCAGTCACTCCAGCATTTCCAGCAGCATTCCTAGCCTGAAAATCCACTACAAGGTATATATGGGGTTTCCTGCTTGCATATTGTTTCCAAGGAATAAATTTCTGTTTATCCAAAGTCCCTCCTATAAACTTGAGACATGAGCCCTGTATCCCTCTTTCTTAGCCAACAAAACACCAACGTACCTTTAAAAACATACACACACACCTACATACTCATCATCATCATCATCATCATCATCATCATCATCATCCATTTTAAGTCTTTGGTCCCTGTGGTTTTGGGGTTCATGTACCAAGACACAATCTGCCCGCTTTTCCATGAGATCTGCAGGGGAAGGCCTTTGCTCTTCCCCAGCTTCTGATGCTGCCTTGGGGCTGAATATCACTGTAAAGCTGAATCCCTATACACACCTTTCCACACCCTCTGAGAGGTGTAGGCAAACCAAAACCAAGACCAGGATCTTCATGGTGCTGATTTCTGTGGCCCACAGACACACAGGACACAGTGGCACACCCAAGAGTTGGAACAGACAGAGGGAGATTGAGTCTCTCTTTTATACCCTGATCTCCCTGCACTTTCCCCCTGTTGGCATGTGGGCTTCTTAGCCTTGTACCAGCTTGTGCTCCTACACATCCATGGGTTCTGTTTGTTTTTCCTTCTGGCAAACACCTTGGCCTTTAATGTCCACTCTGCAGTCAATTTAAAAAGTGATTAGTGGCTTTGCTGATGGAATCCAAACGATATGATAACAAATGTGAAATGCACTGGGGACGAAGGATCCTGGTGCCCACATCTACTGGGAAATGGGTGCTGGCAACTTCTGCCAGAACAATCTGTTCTTTGGCTCCAAAGTCCATGTGCTTTCTGGAGATTTACAGTAGACTCTCCACTTCTGATTCCCCTTTTCCTTCCTGTTCCTCTCATCAGACTCATCTATAGTCTTCTGCTGTGATTCTCATAGCCCATGGCACTCTGATCTGTATTTTCTGTTTCTTAGTTCTCAATTAGCCAACGTTGATGGAAAGTCTACTCCATCTTAGTGCTTAGTGCTCACTTCTGCACTAAGTTCTGGAAGTACAAAGAAATTTCGGAAATGGTCCTGCAAAGTCGGCATCCTGCCTAATGACTGATACATAATCTAATTACAAGATGATGTGATGGCTCTACCATCCAAACATGTGTTGAATGATTGAGAGTGATAAGGACAGTATTCATGAAGCAAGCACAGACAAGAGGTGATAGCTCCTGGGGGGATGGAAAAGCTTCAGGGAAGAGGTTACATTTGAGTTAGGATCTTGCAGGATGATAGATGAGAGAGTGAGGAAAGTGGAAAAGCCACTGGAGGCAGAGGCAAAGCCTGAGCAATGGCACCCAGGAGTGCAGTTTGTGTCACGAAGTCAGAAAACACTGTGACCAGTGTGGCCAGAAGAGCAATTCCCAACATGGCCTCTGCAAGCCAAGACCCACCCACAGGACCGGCACTGGGTTTTCTCAGTCCTCCTCATGACAATTAGCTCTGGAAATTATTTTCTTTTTTTTATTTGGAAATTATTTTCTACTCAGGATTCCCTTGCAATGGAAAGCACTGTAAAAATAAAAGGAAAACTCTTGATTCTATAAAACTATATGAAAGCAGCATATATTCAGCATCCACAGAGTATTAACCTGTCTTCCATCAAACTATTTATTATGCCTCATACTGGTGGAGCACACCCTGGAGCACCTGGATAAAACTTCTGGAGCACATCACTAGGTGTTCACAGGGGCGTGACTGGATGGTGAGGTGGACCTCGTACGTCAGGCCAAGCAACATGGACTTTATTCCTTAAGCAGTAAGGAGCCATTGATTTTTTTTTAATCCCAGAAATGACACACTCAATGCCTTCTAGCTACCCTATGTACTAGTTTCTAGATTGGAGCCTTTTAGAAGATGTGGTAAAAGAGGCCAGTTTACAAAATGATTCCCTAAGTAAAGTTGTCATGGGCATGAGAGAAGTAACTGGAACTTTGTCATGAATCTACCTTGAAGCCTTTGAGCTATGCACAAATCCAGAGGGTTTCTAATTTCATATATATGATTTAATGCTTCTTTATAGAAACAAATTATTAGAGAGAAACTGGAAGATCTACAGAGGATATGCTTATACAACCCCCTCTTATCGCCCTTGGACCAGGCAAATATTTCATTTAACCATTGTAACCAGCTTAGAAGCTGATCTAACTTCCCAGAGATCACATAATCAAAGACGGAGCTGGGACTTCAAGCCTGGTTTGCCTGAACTGAACCTGTATCTAAGCCTGGGGTGTTCACGCTCTCTCTGCCTCAATTGCTCCAAATTATCAGCTTTAATGATAACTTCTTTATCCATTCATCTTTCTATGGACACCAAGGCTCCTTCCAGGTTTGGCTATTGTGGACATTTCTGTTATAAACATTGGGGTGCAGGTGTCCTGCCGTTTCACTGCATCTGTATCTTTGGGGTAAATCCCCAGCAGTGCAATTGCTGGGTCGTAGGGCAGTTCTATTTTTTTTTTTTTAATTTTTATTTACTTATGATAGGCACACAGTGAGAGAAAGAGAGGCAGAGACACAGGCAGAGGGAGAAGCAGACTCCATGCACCAGGAGCCCGACGTGGGATTCGATCCTGGGTCTCCAGGATCGCGCCCTGGGCCAAAGGCAGGCGCTAAACCGCTACGCCACCCAGGGATCCCGGCAGTTCTATTTTTAACTCTTTGAGGAACCTTCACACAGTTTTCCAGAGTGGCTGCACCAGTTCACATTCCCACCAACAGTGCAAGAGGGTTCTCCTTTCTTTACATGCTCTCCAATATTTGTTGTTTCCCATCTTGTTAATGTTCACCATTCTCACTGGTGTGAGGTGGTATCTCATTGTGGTTTTGAATTTTATTTCCCTGATGGCTAGTGATGCGGAGCATTTTTTCGTGTGCTTGTTGGCCATGTCTGTGTCTTCCTCTGTGAAATTCCTGTTCATGTCTTTTGCCCATTTCATGATTGGATTGTTTGTTTCTTGGCAGTTGAGTTTAATAAGTTCTTTATAGATCTTGGATACTAGCCGTTTATCTGAGATGTCATTTGCAAATATCTTCTCCCATTCCATAGGTTGTCTTTTAGTTTTGTTGACTGTTTCTTTTGCTGTGCAGAAGCTTCTTATGTTGATGAAGTCCCAATAATTCATTTTTGTTTTTGTTTCTCTTGCCTTCATAGATGTATCTTGCAAGAAGTTGCTGTGGCCAAGTTCAAAAAGGGTGTTGCCCGTGTTATCCTCTAGGATTTGGATGGATTCTTGTCTCACATTTAGATCTTTCATCCATTTTGAGTTTATTGTTGAGATGGTATCAACAAGGTATATTCTAACCTGGAGGTAGTTCAGGTGACCAGGGTGTAAGGCAGTGGATGGCATCACTTTAAAAAAGTAAAAAGGATTCTCCCCCCTGATGTAGATGAATCAATTGTAGAGGAATATGAAGAAGAAACTGATCATCTAGGGATGCCTTGGTGGCTCTGTGGTTGACCGTGTGTCTTTGGCTCAGGGTGTGATCCCGGGTCCTAGGATCGAGACCTGCATCAGGCTCCCTGAAAGGAGCCTGCCTCTCCCTCTGTCTATGTCTTCTCTGCCTCTCTCTCTCTCTCTCTGTCTCTCATGAATAAATAAATCTAAAAGAAAAGAAAAAAGAAAGAAAGAAAGAAAGAAAGAAAGAAAGAAAGAAAGAAGAAAGAAAAGAAAGAAAAGAAAGAAAAGAAAGAAAAGAGAAGAAAAGAAAGAAAGAAAGAAAGAAAGAAAGAAAGAAAGAAAGAAAGAAAGAAAGAAAGAAAGAAAGAAAATGTAATCCTGTATGCTGCTGCCTCCTGGTGGCAACATTCCTAACTTAACAGAAACGGTTCAGAAGCTCTCATGTTACTCTTCAAAAAACAAATGAGCACTGGGTGTTATTCTATATGTTGACAAATTGAACACCAATAAAAAATAAATTTATATAAAAAATCTATTCTAAAACAGAAACAAAAACAAAAAACAAATGAGAGCAATTGTAAATGGGATTGACTGCTTAATTTCTCTTTCTTCAGTCTCATTGTTAGTGTATAGAAATGCCATTGATTTCCGGGCATTGATATTTTATCTTGCCACACTCCCGAGTTGCTGTATGAGTTCTGGCAATCCTGGGGTGGAGTCTTTTGGGTTTTCTATGTACAGTATCATGTCATCTGCAAAGAGGGATAGTTTGAGTTCTTCTTTGCCAATTTGAATGCCTTTTATTTCCTTGTGTTGCCTGATGGCTGAGGCTACGACTTCTACTACTATGTTGAATAGCACTGGTTAGAGTGGACATCCCAGTCATGTTCCTGATCTTAGGGGAAAGGCTCCCAGTGTTTCCCCATTGAGAATGACATTTGCTGTGGGCTGTATGTAGAGGCTTTTAAGATACTGAGGAATGTTCCCTCTATCTCTACACTCTGATCAGGAATGGATGCTGTATTTTGTTAAATGCTTTCTCTGCATCTATTGAGAGGATCAATTGCACCCAAAAGCATAAGATGCCCAGGAATAAACCTAACCAAAGAGGCAAAGATCTATACCCTAAAAACTACAGAACACTTCTGAAAGAAATTGAGGAAGACACAAAGAGTTGGAAAAATATTCCATGCTCATGGATTGGCAGAATTAATATTGTGATAATATCAATGCTACCCAGGTTAATGTACACATTTAATGCAATCCCTATCAACATACCATGGATTTTCTTCAGAGAGTTGGAACAAATCATCTTAAGATTTGTGTGGAATCAGAAAAGATCCCAAATAGCAGGGGAATATTAAAAAAGAAAACCAGAGCCAGGGGCATCACAATGCCACATTTCAGGTTGTACTACAAAGCTGTGGTCATCAAGACAGTGTGGTACTGGCATAAAAACAGACACATAGATCAATGGAACAGAATAGAGAATCCAGAAATGGGCCCTCCACTCTATGGTCAACTAATACTCCACAAAGCAGAAAGACTATCCACTGGAAAAAGGACCATCTCTTCAATAAATGGTGCTGGGAAAATTGGACAGCCACATGCAGAAGAATGAAACTAGATCATTCTCTTAAACCACATACAAAGATAAACTCGAAATGGATGAAAGATCTAAATGTGAGACAAGAATCCATCCAAATCCTAGAGGAGAACACGGGCAACACCCTTTTTGAACTTGGCCACAGCAACTTCTTGCAAGATACATCTATGAAGGCAAGGGAAACAAAAGCAAAAATGAATTATTGGGACTTCATCAAGATCAAAAGTATCTGCACAGCAAAAGAAACAGTCAACAAAACTAAAAGACAACCTACAGAATGGGAGAAGATATTTGCAAATGACATCTCAGATAAACGGCTAGTATCCAAGATCTATAAAGAACTTATTAAACTCACCACCTAAGAAACAAACAATCCAATCATGAAATGGGCAAAAGACATGAACAGGAATTTCACAGAGGAAGACACAGACATGGCCAACAAGCACATGAAAAAATGCTTTGCATCACTTGCCATCAGGGAAATACAATTCAAAACAATGAGATACCACCTCACACCAGTGAGAATGGTGAACATTAACAAGACGGGAAACAACAAATGTTGGAGAGCATGTAAAGAAAGGAGAACCCTCTTGCACTGTTGGTGGGAATGTGAACTGGTGCAGCCACTCTGGAAAACTGTGTGAAGGTTCCTCAAAGAGTTAAAAATAGAACTGCCCTACGACCCAGCAATTGCACTGCTGGGGATTTACCCCAAAGATACAGATGCAGTGAAACGGCAGGACACCTGCACCCCAATGTTTATAGCAGCAATGTCCACAATAGCCAAACTGTGGAAGGAGCCTCGGTGTCCATCGACAGATGGTGGATAAAAAAGATGTGGTCTATGTATACAATGGAATATTACTCAGCCATTAGAAACGACGAATACCCACCATTTGCTTCAACCTGGATGGAACTGGAGGGTATTATGTTGAGTGAAATAAGTCAATCAGAGAAGGACAAACATTATATGTTCTCATTCATTTGGGGAATATAAAAAATAGTGAAAAGGAATAAAGGAGAAAGGAGAGAAAATGAGTGGGAAATATCAGTGAGGGTGATAGAACATGAGAGACACCTAACTTTGCGAAACAAAACAAGGGGTAGTTGAAGGGGAAGTGGGCAGGTGATGGGATGACTGGGTGTTGGGCACTGAGGGGGGCATTTGACAGGATGAGCACTGGGTGATATGCTATATGTTGGCAAATCAAACTCCAATAAAAAATATATACAAAAACAAATGAGAAAGCTCCTCACATAGTGTCCACAGCTCACTTTCCCATGTGGAGACGACTGGTGCCTGCTCATTAGTCATACCCATTGAGCCTGTGTCCTGTCCCTGTCCACGCACATCCAACCTGCCAACCGTTCCTGGGATTTTTCCATCACCCACCTGTGCCTCTGACCTCTTGTCAATCCCTTAACACTGCAGGCTCTCTTACTGTACTTACCAAGTCTTCTTTGCAGCAAGACATTGTTAGCACATAAGCTCTCTGAATCTGCTTCCTCAGCATGAGATGAGATGCTTGTGACTCACAATCGCTGGATTCTCTCAGAAGTATATGATTTGACTACTTGTCTTCTCTCTCCCACTAGCATTTAAGGTCTTGTAGAAGCCTGGGTCCTGAAATATCACTCATTGTCCTCTGCACAGCAGCCTCCACTCAGAATTATCTACCAGGAGAAGGCAGAGGGGAACACGATACATAGGCATCCATCTCTAGTTAGCAAGAGGTGCTTAGGGACCTTCTCTTCAAGGTACCTGATCTATTAGGAGATACAGTGTTAAAATTGTTCTTTGTAAATGCCAGTTTTTTTTTCCAACATAAGTATATTATGTCTAATATGTCACATATCTGTAGGAAGTGATCACAGTTTAAAAAGACCTCTGTCATATTCAGTTTTCTTATCACAATATTTGAAGAGTTTACATAGTCAGGATGGAGGAATAGTGTTCAGTAGGTATTATTAAAATCCTTATGAATCAAAAATTCTTCAGTTTCTTGACTCGGGCATATGAGGTCTAGGTCAGAGCACACATCTAAAAAGACGGCATACATAAGACAAGGAATTAATCAGAAGTTGGGGTCCTAAGGGTCCTTAGTCTTAGGAAAAAATAGATCTTTAACTAAAAGCTACTAAGAAGTCCATCTGAAAAGCTTGGGTGTTAGATTTCAAATGATTGTGAGAGTCCCAAGAGAGTGAGAGATAATTCCTGAAAACAAACAAACAAACAAACAAACAAACAAACAGAAAATGGTACCAAGACTGGGTTCATGGCCAACACAGCTAATGTTAAGTACCAAAGCTTAATATACATCCTATTATCTTGTCCCTTAAAATCAAATTCTTGCTTTTTTCCCATTTTGTGTGATTGGATTCAAGTCTGAAAGTTTTCAGTATAGGATCCTAATCTCTCAATGAACATCTTCCTGATACTCCAGCTCAAAGAAAGGGATACTGGCTGTAAAAATTATCTGGGTGGAATGATGAAAGCAGCAGGTGCAAGTCACCTTGGTCCTTTACTTCCCATAGGTCTCTTTCTACAACCTCAGTGAATGTGTCTTTAGGTAGCTGAACCCCACCCTCATCTTGGTTTTCTCCCTACTGTGGGCTTATTTCTATAGCTAAGGTAGTGAAACAATAGCTGATAAACAGTGTGGAGGACAAGGGCAGGTCACCAAATGTGCCACTTTGGCATATTGATTATTAATAAGAGTTACTTAAGAAACAGTTGGTATAGGGACACTCAAACCCTCTTCTGTCCCTCTAAAGCAGGAAACCAATCTCTCATATGAAAAATGCCCTCTCGGGATCCCTGGGTGGCGCAGCGGTTTGAGCCTGCCTTTGGCCCAGGGCGCGATCCTGGAGACCCGGGATCGAATCCCATGTCAGGCTCCCGGTGCATGGAGCCTGCTTCTCCCTCTGCCTGTGTCTCTGCCTCTCTCTCTCTCTCTCTGTGACTATCCTAAATAAATAAATAAAATATTTAAAAAAAAAGAAAGAAAAATGCCCTCTCTACTAGGAAGTAAAAACAAATCCTTATCACCAGAGATAGGGAATTTAAGCTGAGAAAGCTATAAATACAAATCTTATTTTTTCTAATCTACTACTTCACCCTAAATTCTGCTAAGAATTCCCTAATTAGGGCTTCTTAATATCTGTTTTCTTCTTTCACAAATTTATTTTCCATTGTCTAAACTCTACCTGCCTTGATCATTTCTTTAGGTCTCAATCTCATTATTGAGCCTCCATGAAACCTCATAAAACTTTGGGGTTTTTATCCTGTTAATTTGTTTCATGTAAATTTATTTTTTTTAATTTATTTTTTATTGGTGTTCAATTTACTAACATACAGAATAACCCCCAGTGCCCGTCACCCATTCACTCCCACCCCCGCCCTCCTCCCCTTCTACCACCCCTAGTTCGTTTCCCAGAGTTAGCAGTCTTTACGTTCTGTCTCCCTTTCTGATATTTCCCACACATTTCTTCTCCCTTCCCTTATATTCCCTTTCACTATTATTTATATTCCCCAAATGAATGAGAACATATAATGTTTGTCCTTCTCCGACTGGCTTACTTCACTCAGCATAATACCCTCCAGTTCCATCCACGTTGAAGCAAATGGTGGGTATTTGTCGCCTCTAATGGCTGAGGAATATTCCATTGTATACATAAACCACATCTTCTTTATCCATTCATCTTTCGTTGGACACCGAGGCTCCTTCACAGTTTGGCTATTGTGCACATTGCTGCTATAAACATCGGGGTGCAGGTGTCCCGGCGTTTCATTGCATTTGTATCTTTGGGGTAAATCCCCAACAGTGCAATTGCTGGGTCGTAGGGCAGGTATATTTTTAACTGTTTGAGGAACCTCCACACAGTTTTCCAGAGTGGCTGCACCAGTTCACATTCCCACCAACAGTGTATGAGGGTTCCCTTTTCTCCGCATCCTCTCCAACATTTGTTGTTTCCTGCCTTGTTAATTTTCCCCATTCTCACTGGTGTGAGGTGGTATCTCATTGTGGTTTTGATTTGTATTTCCCTGATGGCAAGTGATGCAGAGCATTTTCTCATGTGCATGTTGGCCATGTCTATGTCTTCCTCTGTGAGATTTCTCTTCATGTCTTTTGCCCATTTCATGATTGGATTGTTTGTTTCTTTGCTGTTGAGTTTAATAAGTTCTTTATAGATCTTGGAAACTAGCCCTTTATCTGATATGTCATTTGCAAATATCTTCTCCCATTCTGTAGGTTGTCTTTGAGTTTTGTTGACTGTATCCTTTGCTGTGCAAAAGCTTCTTATCTTGATGAAGTCCCAATAGTTCATTTTTGCTTTTCTTTCTTTTGCCTTCATGGATGTATCTTGCAAGAAGTTACTATGGCCGAGTTCAAAAAGGGTGTTGCCTGTGTTCTTCTCTAGGATTTTGATGGAATCTTGTCTCACATTTAGATCTTTCATCCATTTTGAGTTTATCTTTGTGTATGGTGCAAGAGAGTGGTCTAGTTTCATTCTTCTGCATGTGGATGTCCAATTTTCCCAGCACCATTTATTGAAGAGACTGTCTTTCTTCCAATGGATAGTCTTTCCTCCTTTATCGAATATTAGTTGCCCATAAAGTTCAGGGTCCACTTCTGGATTCTCTATTCTGTTCCACTGATCTATGGGTCTGTTTTTGTGCCAGTACCACACTGTCTTGATGACCACAGCTTTGTAGTACAACCTGAAATCTGGCATTGTGATGCCCCCAGATATGGTTTTCTTTTTTAAAATTCCCCTGGCTGTTCGGGGTCTTTTCTGATTCCACACAAATCTTAAAATAATTTGTTCTAACTCTCTGAAGAAAGTCCATGGTATTTTGATAGGGATTGCATTAAACGTGTATATTGCCCTGGGTAACATTGACATTTTCACAATATTAATTCTGCCAATCCATGAGCATGGATATATTTTTCCATCTCTTTGTGTCTTCCTCAATTTCTTTCAGAAGTGTTCTATAGTTTTGAGGGTATAGATCCTTTACATCTTTGGTTAGGTTTATTCCTAGGTATCTTATGCTTTTGGGTGCAATTGTAAATGGGATTGACTCCTTAATTTCTCTTTCTTCAGTCTCATTGTTAGTGTATAGAAATGCCACTGACTTCTGGGCATTGATTTTGTATCCTGCCACGCTACCGAATTGCTGTATGAGTTCTAGCAATCTTGGGGTGGAGACTTTTGGGTTTTCTATGTAGAGTATCATGTCATCGGCGAAGAGGGAGAGTTTGACTTCTTTGCCAATTTGAATGCCTTTAATGTCTTTTTGTCGTCTGATTGCTGAGGCTAGGACTTCCAGTACTATGTTGAACAGCAGTGGTGAGAGTGGACATCCCTGTCTTGTTTCCTGATCTTAGGGGAAAGGCTCCCAGTGCTTCCCCATTGAGAATGATATTTGCTGTGGGCTTTTCATAGATGGCTTTTAAGATGTTGAGGAATGTTCCCTCTATCCCTACACTCTGAAGAGTTTTGATCAGGAATGGATGCTGTATTTTGTCAAATGCTTTCTCTGCATCCAATGAGAGGATCATATGGTTCTTGGTTTTTCTCTTGCTGATATGATGAATCACATTGATTGTTTTACAACTGTTGAACCAGCCTTGTGTCCCGGGGATAAATCCTACTTGGTCATGGTGAATAATTTCCTTAATGTACTGTTGGATCCTATTGGCCAGTATCTTGTTGAGAATTTTTGCATCCATGTTCATCAGGGATATTGGTCTGTAATTCTCCTTTTTGGTGGGGTCTTTGTCTGGTTTTGGAATTAAGGTGATGCTGGCCTCATAGAACGAATTTGGAAGTACTCTCCATCTCTTTCTATCTTTCCAAACAGCTTTAGGAGAATAGGTATGGTTTCTTCTTAAAAACGTTTGATAGAATTCCCCTGGGAAGCCATCTGGCCCTGAACTCTTGTGTCTTGGGAGGTTTTTGATGACTGCTTCAATTTCCTCCCTGGTTATTGGCCTGTTCAGGTTTTCTATTTCTTCCTGGTCCAGTTTTGGTAGTTTGTGGCTTTCCAGGAATGCGTCCATTTCTTCTAGATTGCCTAATTTATTGGCGTATAGCTGTTCATAATATGTTTTTAAAATCGATTTGTATTTCCTTGGTGTTGGTAGTGATCTCTCCTTTCTCATTCATGATTTTATTAATTTGAGTCTTCTCTCTCTTCTTTTTAATAAGGCTGGCTAATGGCTTATCTATCTTATTAATTCTTTCAAAGAACCAACTTCTGGTTTTGTTGATCTGTTCCACAGTTCTTCTGGTCTCAATTTCGTTGAGTTCTGCTCGAATCTTTATTAACTCCCTTCTTCTCTTGGGTGTAGGATCTATTTGCTGTTTTTTCTCTAGCTCCTTTATGTGTAAGGTTAGCTTTTGTATTTGAGTTCTTTCCAGTTTTTGAATGGATGCTTGTATTGCGATGTATTTCCCCCTTAGGACTGCTTTTCCTGCATCCCAAAGATTTGAACGGTTGTATCTTCATTCTCCTTAGTTTCCATGAATCTTTTTAATTCTTCCTTAATTTCCTGGTTGACCCTTTCATCTTTTAGCAGGATGGTCCTTAACCTCCACGTGTTTGAGGTCCTTCCAAACTTCTTGTTGTGATTTAGTTCTAATTTCAAGGCATTATGGTATGAGAATATGCTGGGTACAATCCCAATCTTTTGGTATCGGTTCAGACCCCATTTGTGACCCAATATGTGGTCTATTCTGGAGAAAGTTCCATGTGTGCTTGAGAAGAATGTGTATTCAGTTGAGTTTGGATGTAAAGTTTTGTAGATATCTGTGAAATCCATCTGGTCCAGTGTATCATTTAAAGCTCCTCGTTTCTTTGGAGATGTTGTGCTTAGAGGACCTATCGAGTATAGAAAGAGCTAGATTGAAGTCACCAAGTCTAAGTGTATTTTTATCTAAGTATTTCTTCACTTTGGTTAATAATTGATTGATATATTTGGCAGCTCCCACATTCGGGGCATATATATTGAGGATTGTTAAGTCCTCTTGTTGAATAGATCCTTTAAGTATGATATAGTGTCCCTCTTCATCTCTCACTACAGTCTTTGGGGTAAATTTTAGTTTATCTGATATAAGGATGGCTACCCCTGCTTTCTTTTGAGGACCATTCGAATGGTAAATGGTTCTCCAACCTTTTATTTTCAGGCTGTAGGTGTCCTTCTGTCTAAAATGAGTCTCTTGTAGACAGCAAATAGATGGGTCCTGCTTTTTATCCAGTCTGAAACCCTGCGCCTTTTGATGGCGTCATTAAGCCCGTTTACATTCAGAGTCACTATTGAGAGATATGAGTTTAGTGTCATCATGATATCTATTCAGTCCTTGTTTTTGTGGATTGTTCCACTGAACTTCTTCTTAAAGGGGAATTTTATTATTTTTTTCATTTTTTTTAATTTATTTTTATTGGTGTTCAATTTACTAACATACAGAATAACCCCCAGTGCCCATCACCCATTCACTCCCACCCCCCGCCCTCCTCCTTAAAGGGGAATTTTAAGAGTCCCCTTACAATTTCTTGCAGAGCTGGTTTGGAGGTCACATATTCTTTCAGTTCCTGCCTGTCTTGGAAGCTCTTTATCTCTCCTTCCATTTTGAATGAGAGCCTTGCTGGATAAAGTATTCTTGGTTGCATGTTCTTCTCATTTAGGACCCTGAATATATCCTGCCAGCCCTTTCTGGCCTGCCAGGTCTCTGTGGAGAGGTCTGCTGTTACCCTAATACTCCTCCCCATAAAAGTCAGGGATTTCTTGTCTCTTGCTGCTTTAAGGATCTTCTCTTTATCTTTGGAATTTGCAATCTTTGCTATTAGATGTCGAGGTGTTGAACGGTTTTTATTGATTTTAGGGGGGGATCTCTCTATTTCCTGGATCTGAATGCCTGTTTCCCTCCCCAGATTAGGAAAGTTTTCAGCCAAGATTTGTTCAAATACATATTCTGGCCTCTGTCCCTTTCGGCCCCCTTGGGAACACCAATTAAACCTAGGTTTTTCTTCCTCAGGCTGTCGTTTATTTCCCTTAATCTGTCTTAATGGTCTTTAATTGTTTGTCTTTTTTTTCCTCAGTTTCCCTCTTTGCCATCAACTTGTGTTCTATGTCACTCACTCGTTCTTCCACCTCATTAGCCCTCGTTGTTAGGACTTCTAGTTTGGATTGCATCTCATTCAATTGATTTTTAATTTCTGCTGATTGGACTAAATTCTGCAGTCATGAAGTCTCTTGAGTCCTTTATGCTTTTTTCTAGAGCCACCAGTAGCTGTATGATAGTGCTTCTGATTGGCTTTCTGACATTGAATTGTAATCCAGATTTTGTAACTGTGTGGGAGAGAGGACTGTTTCTGATTCTTTCTTTTGAGGTGAGGTTTTCCTTCTAGTCATTTTGCTCAGTGCAGAATGGCCAAAAACAAGTTGTATTGGGAAAAGTAGAAAAAGAGAAAGAAGGAAAGAAAAAAGAAAAAGAAAAAAGAAAAAAGGAAGAGAAAAAGAGAAGAAAAGAATGAAAGGGAAAAAAGGGTGGGGGAAGCAACAAGATACAAATGCAATGAAACGCCGGGACACCTGCACCCCGATGTTTATAGCAGCAATGGCCACGATAGCCAAACTGTGGAAGGAGGCCTCGTGTCCAACGAAAGATGAATGGATAAAGAAGATGTGGTTTATGTATACAATGGAATATTCCTCA
This sequence comes from Canis lupus familiaris, assembly GCF_011100685.1. NCBI lineage: Eukaryota > Metazoa > Chordata > Mammalia > Carnivora > Canidae > Canis > Canis lupus. The sequence continues at coordinate 17,824 of NW_023331060.1, read as the reverse complement.
GCTATTAGAAACGACAAATACCCACCATTTGCTTCAACGTGGATGGAACTGGAGGGTATTATGCTGAGTGAAGTAAGCCAGTCGGAGAGAGGACAAACATTATATGTTCTCATTCATTTGGGGAATATAAATATAGTGAAAGGGAATATAAGGGAAGGGAGAAGAAATGTGTGGGAAATATCAGAAAGGGAGACAGAACATAAAGACTGCTAACTCTGGGAAACGAACTAGGGGTGGTGGAAGGGGAGGAGGGCGGGGGTGGGAGTGAATGGGTGACGGGGCACTGGGGGTTATTCTGTATGTTAGTAAATTGAACACCAATAAAAATAAATTGAAAAAAGAAACCACGGGGAGTATCTTCTGATTCTGTATACTTTAAGACCCTTGACTTCCCCCTGGAACTTGTCTGTCTAGCTGGTCTTCTGGGGGAGGGGCCTGTTGTGCTGATTTTCAGGTGTTAGCACTTGGGGGAGCTGCTCTGCCCCCTGCCTGGTGCAGGGCTCAGTGGGGGTTGTTTACCCCGTTAGGCCCCAGGAGGAACAACCACGGTTGCGGCGGCCAGCTCTGTAAACCTGGATTCAGCCCCCACAGGAACTCTGAAGCACTCCATCTGCAGGGCCTGGAGGCTCCGGGGGGCGGGGCCGCTGCTCTGCTCAGCTTGGGGCAGGAGAGTCCTTGCTGTCCTGGGCCCTCCAGGCCTCTGCCTTTCCCGGGGGGAGGCCGGATCCCGGGCTGTGTCGGGCGCCCTGTGCTCCCTGCCCTGCGCTGTTGGATTCGCGCTCCCGGCCGCGCAGCACCCTCCGCGGAGCCACCGCCTGAGCCCCTCTAAGCTGCTCCCGGGTCCCGCCGTGCGCGCTGCAGGCTTTTAGGGAGCTCGGCCGTGGGGTATGGCACACTCTCCTGGGCACACAGGTGACTGTTAGTGTCCCAGGGAGCCTGAGGGTATCCCCGCCCTCCTGGGTCGTGCTCTAACTCCCTGCGAGGCCTTTCCGCCGGGAAGGTTGGTGCAGCTCCTGCTTCTCCAGGTCGGGGCTCTCCTGTCCTGGGGACACTCGCCCCGGCCTCAGCCCGGCTCCTCGCGGGGCCCCTCCCCCTTGGAGGCCTTTTGTTTCTTCATTTCTTTTTTCCCCGTCTTCCTACCTTGATAGAAGCGCGAACTCTTCTCACTGTAGCGTTCCAGCTGGTCTCTCTCTTTAAATCTCAGGCCGAATTCGTAGATTTTCAGGATGATTTGAAGGTTATCTAGGTAATTTGGTGGAGACAGGTGATTGGGGACCCTACTCTTCAGCCATCTTGCCCCTCCTCCCTCTATTTCTTTTTCTTTTTAAAAATTTTTAAAATTTGTCCATCTCCAACTGATTTACTTCATTCAGCATAATACCCTCCAGTTCCATCACATTGAAGCAAATGGTGGATATTTGTCATTTCTAATGGCTGAGTACTATTCTATTGTATATATAGACCACATCTTCTTTATCCATTCATCTTTCGATGGACACCAAAGCTCCTTCCACAGTTTGGCTATTGTGGACATTGCTGCTGTGAACATTGGGGTGCAGATGTCTCAGATTTTCGCTGCATCTGTATCTTTGGGACAAACATTATATGGTTTCACTCATATGGGAAATATAAAAAATAGTGAAGGGATTAAAGGGAAAAGGAGAGAAAATAAGCAGGAAATATCAGTGAGGGTGACAAACCATGAGAGACTCCTAAGTCTGGGAAAGAACAAGGGGTAGTGGATGGGGAGGTGGGTGGGGGGATGGAGTGACTGGGTGATGGTACTAAGGGGGGCCCTTGTCGGGATGAGCACTGGGTGTTATACTTACGTTGGCAAATCGAACTGCAATAAAAAAATACCAAAAAATTAAATTTATTAATCATTTTTTTTGTTCTCTATCCTCCACTACACTTGTAAGACCCACAAGAGCAGAAATCATGTTTGTCTTGTTCACTGCTCTATCTCCATAGTGATGCATAGTACGTGGATTACAGAAGGTATTCAATAAATACTTACTGATGAAAGATACAAGTTGTTCCACTCTCTCAATTCAATAAAACTTTTTTGAATTCTTACATACTTATACCCTTCCAATAAATTCCTTTTTTGGCTTAAGCTAGCCAGAGAGTGTTTCTGTTGCTTGCAGTCCCAAGTACCTTAACCAGTGTACTGAAGGCAGCACCCTTGGCTATCCCCAGGAAATGCAACTGCTATAGAAAATCCATGAAGACACTAGCTTCTCTACAAGAAGACACAGAAGGAGTGCTCCATTCTCACCTTAATCAAGACAGTAAATTGCATTGAATATTCAATCGATGCCATCAAATTCATGGTCACAAAGAAAGTCAGTAATAGAACAGAAGAACATTTTGTGGTTGACAGCTGTGGATGGTGGTTAATCTAGGCAGAGAGTTGATCTATATTAACATCAGCAGACCCCTGAAATCTTCCCACACCATGTCTGAAATCAGTTTTTATTATGCACTTTGTAATAACTCCTGTTGGATTTTTAGAGTTAAGATGAACTAAGAAATATTAATTTACTCAACATATAAGTGTTTTTAACTTAAACTATTTTTTCTTCAGGACCCATTGAATAGTATTTTTCTATTTGTAAGATCAAAGATATGTGTACATTTTCTGTATTGGGGCTGTGGTACAGATACTATCTGCCTTTGATCCTAAGACGTTCATTGTTTTATATTTATTGTTTCCAGGTGGCTCAGTGGTTTAGCATCTGCCTTCAGCCCAGGACATGATCCTGGGGCTTCGGGATCGAGTCCCACTGCCTCCCTCTGCCTATGTCTCTGCCTATGTCTCTGCCTCTGTGCGTGTGTGTGTGTGTTTCTCATGAATAAATAAATAAATCTTTAAAAATGCACTTGACGAGGGATCCCTGGGTGGCGCAGTGGTTTAGCGCCTGCCTTTGGCCCAGGGCGCGATCCTGGAGACCCGGGATCGAATCCCACGTCGGGCTCCCGGTGCATGGAGCCTGCTTCTCCCTCTGCCTGTGTCTCTGTCTCTCTCTGTCTCTCTCTGTCTCTCTCTCTCTCTGTGTGTGACTATCATAAATTAAAAAAAAAATTAAAAAAAAGAAAAAATAAAAATGCACTTGACGAGATGAGGCACTGGGTGTTATTCTGTATGTTTGGCAAATTGAACATCATTAAAAAAAATTTATTATTTAAAAAATAATAATAAAATAAATAAATAAATAAATATTTACTGTTTCCAAAATTAAAGATGTAATTTTCAATCTGTGAATACATTTAATGTAGCTCTTCTGACCCCCAAGGAATGTGCTATTAATATATTATGAATCCTTTACTTGGAGGTGCTTTAATATCTTAGAATATTAGTCCCTCTGCCACAGTCAGTATCTTTATAGCCTATTAACATATGCATAAACACTAGGTTTGTTCCTGATTATACTAAGCCTATGATGAACCCTTTGTAAACTAGATCACAAACTCCTTATCTATTTTTCCTAGTTCAGGTATTTTATAGTTAGGAAGTTGTTTTGTTTTTGTTTTTAATGAAAGTAAACTAGCACAAATTGGGTATCTTAAGGGCAGGGGGAGATGTTGGAGTTTGGGGGGATTAACATATCCAGATTTTTTATTTAAGTGATTTGTGGGCAAGATAAGGAAAAGATATATTGGTGGAGTGGATACTTTAGGCAGAAAAATTTGGATGAAATACTATAGGTGAGAATTAGCTTGCTAGCTGATAGGTAACTTCCAGAAAGTTTACTTAGCTGTTAGAACAAGAAGAAAAGCAGTCACTGCAATTCATTCTAACACTGCACTTCCAGGATGGTTATCTCTGGAGAACCTGGGAAGAGAAGAAGAAAGAAACAGGGGTAAGTTATTTTGTATGTCAAATTACTTTGTGCTATCTAATTTAAAAACAATTGTGGAAATGTACCATTTTCATAATTAAATAGTGACTTACCACTGACTCGGGCAACTCTATAAGCAAGTCAGATCTAATCTTATAATCCTCTTGTCCAACTCCAAGCCTAAATGCCTGTGAGACCCCCAATCCTTTCTGATTGTTTCCCAGAAGACAAGCCTAGGGCTCTGCATTCTTATCGGCCTGGGTGCTTCTCCATCACCAAGCCCCTTCTCCCCTATTCCTTGTTTTCTATGATCCTTTGAGTGTTTTGACGGCCCACTCTCCATTTTCTGTTGCTATTTCTCTACATCTGCTGCCGCCACCAGCCCTTCCCACCAGCAGATGTCAGTTTCTCTGAGACACCAGCTTCTTTCCCCTCTGCAATATCCATTTCCAGGTCTCCTCTGGCACCATTATTTTCCACCCAGCCTGAAGGACTCTTTCTCTTGCCTTCACCCTCATGCCCTAGCCGTGGAAAGACTCTTATTTCCAAGGGCCAAAGTTCCAGCTACCAATGGCCAGCAAGTCAACTAGATCTCCTTTGATGCAGAAAAAAACAAAGGGGAACATTCAAGTGAGATTTTTGTGAGCCTGCAGGATGCAGACATTGTGGAAAGTAACCATTCTCTCCTCATTCTTGACTCAAAATGGGCAGGGCCTAAGTATGACCTTTAAAGTTCCATATGGCGGGATGCCTGGGTTGAGCATCTGCCTTAGGCTCAGGGCGTGATCCCGGTAGGAGGATCGAGTCCCACATCGGACTCCCTGCATGGAACCTGCTTCTCCCCCTGCCTGTGTCTCTGCCTCTCTCTCTGTGTCTCTCATGAATAAATAAATAAAATCTTTAAAAAAATAAAAATAAAAATAAAATCCCACGTGGCAAGTACCCCTCCCCCATCTGCTAATGTAGTGTTTACACCATAGTTTACCATGTGTGTCAGACACTATGTCTCCTTTTCAGGAAGAAACTATCTGCAAAGGGTTTTGTCTGCCAGAATCTTATGATATTTGAGAATGAATTACAGACTGAACTTGGGCTCTCTATTATTCCTCCTCTCCCACTCACTGTGGATTCAATTCCACAGGCTGTTCTTTCCAGGCTCAGAACTCAGGATACAGGACATTAACATTATTCCATTCCTAGGGAACAGTCTTGTCATTTATGCCAGTGAGGGCACATACTAGGTATGTGTACAGATGTGAGCCTGCATCTGTGGGGAAGAACTTGGTTGGTTCTGTTGATACAAGGGCCCATTGTTAAAGTAAGACACTGGCCTATAGGCTGGGTCTGTAAGGAGAAAGCATCTGTCACTGTAGTGTAAAGCTCCACTGTTGGTCTCGCTTACTGATGACTTCTGCAAGGGGGAAGGGCTACCTTCAAGTTAGCCTGGTCCCCAGTAGATACTGCTATGCTCCTTTCCTATGCCTGTGGGAGAACTTATTAAACATTCATGATACTTTTTTCAGCAGAATCTGAGCACCTTTTATGACTCAGAAAGCTTTAAAAATCAATTAGTACCAACACATAAAATAAAATTGTCATCACAGAAGCAAGTAACCAGGATAATAGCACTCCTTGTATGAATACTTCACATGCTGTTCAAGTTCATTATCAGTAAAACAACTACCTTTTGTAGAGGCATATGATGGGATTGGTGCTTTGTTTAGAGGATTTATACACATTGTTTTGCTTAAATGTTAATTCCTGCAATGGTTCTATGAGAGAAATATTGTCCTCATTTTTAGATGAGCCTCAGAAAATTTCTCAAACTGAAAGATTAAGATTATTACCAGTTCAATAATCCATTCTTTCCCCAAATCTTTATTGTACATGTACTGTTTCCAGACAGTCTCACTCCAAAGCTCATGCTGTCCTTACTCTCCTCTTCTGAGTCCCCCAGTCTGGACCTTAGTCTTGTCTCACACCCATAGCCCAATGCCTAGGTACCACAAAGTGGGTGAAGTTTGAGAGGTGAAAAGACAACACAAAGACCAATATAGGCTGCTAGTAATTGAGACTTGCACTGATGTTGGCATCAGAACATATGGATAAATCCTGATGCTGAGTAATGAAGGACAAGTCACTTCCCCTCTCTTTGCTTTAGTTTTCTCATCTATCAAGTGAGGCATTTTGGATTTGATGAGCTCTGTTGTCTCTCAGTTTTGACATTCTGGAATCCAGCAAAGTGGCTGGTGGCTTGCGGTTCTAGTCCTGACTTCATTATGGAAGAAGGGAGTGCAGAATTGGAAGAAAGGAGAGGAAAATGAGTGAGTTTCAGGAAGAGGGAGGTGGTGTTATTCTTGACTCACATGTCCTTGCAGCAGAACAGCCACACCTGCAAAAAGAAAAGAAAGAAAAAAAGAAATACAAAAACAGGAAGTCACCAGACAGGCTCCAATATTGGGACCTCCTGCCACCCAGGAGACTTCCAGAGTTTGAAGGCTCAAGGCCTTTGGATATATTGGGGACTTTCCTAGGGCTCCATTATATCAGTCTGAAGGCTAGACTTCTAGTTCCTCTGCCCAGAGCCCAGGGCATGTGGTGGGAGAGACTCCATGTAGTAGCCTCATGGAAACAGATGCCTACCACCCCATTTCCGGAGAGCTCCCCTCCCCACCTGTGGGAAGGAAGAAGGGTGAAAAGAGTAGGAGACCCAGAGCGGCATCTTCCCATTATGCCTCCACACCAACCTTGGTCACAGTCAGCTTCCTGGCCCAGCCCTGTAGAAGAGAAGACCTCTTTATCACTGTGGGAGCAGCATAGCTGCCATCTTATGACCACAGGTCCTCAAGGCTTTCATGTTCATATCTCCACCCATCCCAGATTCATGAGAACAAGCACCAACCCCCACTGTGGAGAGAAAGCCAGCAGAACCCCTTCAGCAGAAGACCTGGCTAATCTGACACAACTGCTTATAATTGAAAGCATTAACTCAGCACTGAGGCCAAGTTCCCTTAGGGATGTGGAAACCCACAGAGAGAATGAAGAGCACTGTGCTGGAAATCATGGTACCAAGCCAGCACCAGAAAAAGCATACAAGGAGCTGAGTTGAGATACCGGAGCATTAATTGAAGAATGTAGTTTTCCTTCTGCAGGACTGGGCCCTACACTCAAGGCCAGTAGCAAAGGTCCTGGGAGGAAATCCAGTTCATGAAGAGCACAGTTAGCCCTGCTCAACTTCTTCCCGGGTCCCCTTCTGCTTTTATTGCCACAGCTCTGGAGGGGAAAGACAGGGCAGCCATAGGATGCTGCAGCTGCTAAATGCCTTCTCTTATTACATCCCAGAGCAAGGATAAGGAGAGGGCAATTACTACCAGAGAAATGTGGACCTTGTACCTATGCCCCCTTCTCCTCATTCTGGAAGGGGTAGTGGCAATAGGTGTAAGGAACATCGTGACCTAATTTTGGTAGAGTCTGACTCTCTATGAAAAACAGATCAGGGGAGGGCGAAGTATGTTGGTGAAGAGGGTGGTCAGTAATACCCAGGTGTCAAGGCTTATTTTTCCTCACCTTGATGCAGGTGTCAGTGCTTTTTTTTTTTTTTTTTTCACCCCTTGATGACCCCGAGCCATATATTTGCCACTGCCAACAGCTGTGCTCCCTTAGAACTGGAATTAAGCCAGCCAGGCAGATAAGAGTGGACACAGGTGTAGGGACCGCTGCCAGTTTGGCCTGAAAGCAGATCCTTAGGCTGAGCCAAGAATTTGGCTCAGTGCATCTCACTTCCTTTCAGCCTTCTCTGGAAGAAGGTGACTCATATGCCCAGAGCAAAATTTATCTTTGGATCCCTAGAATTTGACACAGAGTAGGTGCTTGATAAAAGTTAGTTGGTTTTATCCTAAAACGTAGCTATTAAAACCATAAGAAATATTTATTATTTCATATGGTTTCTGTAATTCAGGAGCAGCTTGGCTGAGTGGTTCTGGATTGGATTCTGTCATAAGAACTTCAGGTTTGCAGTCAAGATATTGGCTGGAATAGTCATTGAAGGCTTGACTAAATCCAGAGGAGCCATTTGAAGTTGATTCACTCACACGGCTGGCAAGCTGGTGCTGGCTGTTGGCAGGAGGTCTCAGTATCTCTCTGTGGACCTCTCTTTAGGGCTCCTAGAGTGGCAGCTATTTCTCCCAGGGTAAGTGATCCAAGGAAGAGCATGATCCCAAGAGGAGCAATATATCCACGTATTCTAGTACTTAGATAAGCTAGTCTTAGTATGGGAAGAACCAGCAGGCAAGAATCACTGAAGGCCATTTTGGAAGCTGGTGTCCACACTGACATGCAGTTTTTGAATGCCCACTGTGTGAGGGTATTATGTTAAATACTGGGATTCAAAATTGAGACACCATCCCTACTCTTCAGGAACTCAGAGACTAGTGGGGAAATCGAAATGTTGCCGAGTACCATAGAATTACTCAGCAGGGGCAACAGCCCAAATTGGGTTGCTTGCCTACACAGCCTCCCCTAGCATCCGATCCACTCAACTAAACTTTTTTTTAGTAGAGTTTCCACATTTTGTCAACATACCCAGTGCTTTCCAGGGACATGTGCCTGGCACATGGAGAGTGCTCAATAAATCCAGTTTTACTGTTTTCCTTTTTCTGGACCTGATTCCTGCCTCAGACCCATCTTGTTGGTAGAGGTCCTGATTAGCTTCACTTCCTCAGTTTGCTGACTTGACTCCACCCAGATGCTTTACCATCCACTGTGTACATACTTACAACTCAGGTTAGGAGTCACCTGCCTATACATCATATCTATAGAGCCTCCATTATCTAAATTACTCCCCAACATTCATTCTCCTTTGATAGGTAAAGAGATGCATTGGCATACAGAAGGGCAAGTAACCCAGCTCAAGATCTCTCTGGAAAATTAAGAGAGTTTTACAACAATTATATAAAAATTAATCTCGAGGATCCCCCAAATTCTCATACCTTACTACTTGCCACTGTTTGATTCCCTCAAGAGAAAACCTTTATTTTTCTTTCCATTTTAGAGTATCCTGAAAATTGGTCTGAAAATCTTTCTGATCTCCTGAGAGTGAAACATTCAGCTTACCATCTACCTCCTACTTCCATCACTACCTGAAGACCCCAAAACTCTGACTGTACAGGTACTGAATCATGCATACCCACTGATATATGGGAAAAAAGCAAAATAGTGCACCATTTAAGGGAAACCAGTAGCTTGAAAGGAAAATATCAAATAAATTTCAATAAATACAAAAGTATTTCTGAACTTCCTATTATTTCTCACTAATACAAAATCCTTTATATAACATTTTTGATATCTCATGGAGATGTCTTTATTACTTTTCTTTTTTTAAGAAATATTTTCTTGATCGCTTTCATTGATGTATTTTTCTTGATGAACTTATAATCAATTTATCAAATAAACACACATATACCTTTGAGATTTTAAATTAGAACATTAAGATATTGATCTGTGAAAATTGACAATGTTGAATTTTCCCACCCAGGAACATGATTTATTTCTGAGGGATTATGAGAGCCACAAAGAAGAAAAAATTTAGGTATTTTATTTGCCCCTCCCTGATCCTCAGGACCCAGAATTACCAGGGATATAATAGATAGTCAACAAATATTTGCTGACTCTTTATCTTTATCAGGTTTGAGTGAAATGTAAATGAATTGGGAAGCTTTTTCCTATGTTCCGGAATTTTTAATTGTTCTTAAATGTTGATGGGGTGTCTGGTTCTGGTGGCTTTTGGCAAAACTTTTATTTATTTATTTATTTATTTGCAAGAGAAACAACATTTAATATAATTTTTAAAAGTAAAATTAATACAAAAAATACTATTAACAAAATGTCACATCTTAAAATAAAGACAGATCAGAGCCACTGAGTGAACAGTCGGTTGGGCGACTGACACTTTTTTTTTATTCGAGTTCAATTTGCCAATATATACGATAACACCTAATGCTCATCCCATCAAGTGCCCCCCTCAGCGCCTGTCACCCAGTCACCCCAAACACCCGCTGACCTCCCTTCCACTACCCCTTGTTTGTTTCCCAGAGTTAGGAGTCTCTCATGTTCCGTCACCCTCATAGATATTTCCCACTCATTATCTCTCCGTTGTTCCCTTTCACTATTTTTTATATTCCCCAAATGAATGAGACCATATAATGTTTGTCCTTCTCTGATTGACTTACTTCACTCAGCATAATACCCTCCAGTTCCATCCAGGTTGAAGCAAATGGTGGGTATTCGTCGTTTCTAATGGCTGAGTAATATTCCAATGTATACATAAACCACATATTCTTTATCCATTCATCTTTCGATGGACACGGAAGCTCCTTCCACAGTTTGGCTATTGTGGACATTGCTGCTATAAACATTGGGGTGGGGGATCAATGGGTGGCGCAGTGGTTTGGCGCCTGCCTTTGGCCCAGGGCGCGATCCTGGAGACCCCGGATCGAATCCCACGTCAGGCTCCCGGTGCATGGAGCCTGCTTCTCCCTCTGCCTGTGTCTCTGCCTCTCTCTCTCTCTCTCTCTGTGTGACTATCATAAATAAATAAAATTAAAAAAAAACATTGGGGTGCAGGTGTCCCAGTGTTTCACTGCATCTGTATCTTTGGGGTAAATCCCCAGCAGTGCAATTGCTGGGTTCTAGGGTAGCTCTATTTTTAAACTCTTGAGGAACCTTAACACAGTTTTCAAGAGTGGCTGCACCAGTTCACATTCCCACCAACAGTGCAACAGGGTTCCCTTTCTCCACATCCTCTCCAACATTTGTTGTTTCCTGTCTTGTTAATGTTCACCATTCTCACTGGTGTGAGGTGGTATCTCATTGTGGTTCCGATTTGTATTTCCCTGATGGCCAGTGATGCAGAGCATTTCTCATGTGCTTGTGAGCCATGTCTGTCTTCCTCTGTGAAATTTCTGTTCATGTCTTTTTGCCCATTTCATGATTGGATTGTTTGTTTCTTAGGTGGTGAGTTTAATAAGTTCTTTTTTTTTATTTTTTTTTATTTTTTTATTGGTGTTCAATTTACCAACATACAGAATAACCCCCAGTTCTTTTTAGATTTTGGATACTAGCCCTTCATCTGAAATGTCATTTGCAAATATCTTCTCCCATTCTGTAGGTTGTCTTTTAGTTTTGTTGACTGTTTCTTTTGCTGTGCAGAAACTTTTGATCTTGATGAAGTCCCAATAATTCATTTTTGCTTTTGTTTCCCTTGCCTTCATAGATGTATCTTGCAAGAAGTTGCAGTGGCCAAGTTCAAAAAGGGTGTTGCCCGTGTTCTCCTCTAGGATTTGGATGGATTCTTATCTCACAGTTAGATCTTTCATCCATTTCGAGTTTATCTTTGTGTGTGGTTTAAGAGAATGATCTAGTTTTATTCTTCTGCATGTGGCTGTCCAATTTTCCCAGCACCATTTATTGAAGAGATGGTCCTTTTTCCAGTGGATAGTCTTTCTGCTTTGTGGAATATTAGTTGACCATAGAGTGGAGGGCCCATTTCTGGATTCTCTATTCTGTTCCATTGATCTATGTGTCTGTTTTTGTGCCAGTACCACACTGTCTTGATGACCACAGCTTTGTAGTACAACCTGAAATGTAGCGTTGTGATGCCCCAGGCTCTGGTTTTCTTTTTCAATATTCCCCTGATATTTGGAGTCTTTTCTGATTCCACATAAATCTTAAGATGATTGTTCCAACTCTCTGAAAAAGTCCACGGTATTTTGATAAGGATTGCATTAAATGTGAAAATTGCCCTGGGTAGCACTGACATTTTCACAATATTAATTCTTCCAATCCATGAGCATGGAATATTTTTCCATCTCTTTGTGTCTTCCTCAATTTCTTTCAGATGTGTTCTGTAGTTTTTAGGGTACAGATCCTTCACCTCTTTGGTTAGGTTTATTCCTAGGTATCTTATGCTTTGGGTGCAATTGTAAATGGGATTGACTCCTTAATTTCTCTTTCTTCAGTCTCATTGTTCGTGTGTAGAAATGCCACTGATTTCTGGGCACTGATTTTGTATCCTGCCACACTGCCAAATTGCTGGATGACTTCTAGCAATCTTGGGTTGGAAGTCTTTTGGGTTTCTATGTACAGTATCATGTCACCTGCAAAGAGGGAGAGTTTGACTTCTTCTTTGCCAATTTGAATGCCTTTTATTCTTTTGTTGTCTGATTGCTGAGGCTAGGACTTCTAGTACTATGTTGAATAGCAGTGCTGAGAGTGGACATCCCTGTCGTGTTCCTCATATTAGGGGAAGGGCTCCCAGTGCTTCCCCATTGAGAATGATATTTGCTGTGGGCTTTCATAGATGGCTTTTAAGATGCTGAGGAATGTTTCCCTCTATACCTACACTTGAAGAGTTTTGATCAGGAATGGATGCTGTATTTTGTCAAATGCTTTCTCTGCATCTCTTAAGAGGATCATATGGTTCTTGTTTTTGTGATAGTATGATCTATCACAAGATTACTTTACGAGTGTTGAAACCAGCCTTGCATTCCAGGGATAAATCCCACTTGGTCATGGTGAATAATTTTCTTAATGTACTGTTGGATCCTATTGGCTAGTATCTTGTTGAGAATTTTTGCATCCATGTTCATCAGGATATTGGTCTGTAATTCTCCTTTTTGGTGGGGTCTTTGTCTGGTTTTGGAATTAAGGTGATGCTGGCCACATAGAACAAGTTTGGAAGTATTCCATCTCTTTCTATATTTCCAAACAGCTTTAGTAGAATAGGTATGGTTTCTTCTATAAACGTTTGATAGAATTCCCCAGGGAAGCCATCTGGCCCTGGACTTTTGTGTCTTGGGAGGTTTTGATGACTGCTTCAATATTCTCCCTTATTATCTGGCCTGTTTAGTTTTCTATTTCTTCCTGTTTCAGTTTTTGGTAGTTTGTGGTTTTTAAAGAAATGCGTCCATTTCTTCTAGATTACCTAATTTATTGGTATATCGCTGTCTAAATAAGTTTTAAAAATCGTTTTGTATTTCCTTTGTGTATTGGTGGTGATCTCTCCTTTTTCAACCTTTTTTTATTAATTTGAGTGTTTTCTCTTTTGTTTTTAATAAGGCTGGCTAATGATTTACCTATCTTATTAATTCTTTCAAAAACCAACTCCTGGTTTTGTTGATCTGTTCCACAGTTGTTCTGGTTTCTATTTCATTGAGTTCTGCTCGAATCTTTATTAACTCTCTTCTGGTGCTGGGTGAAGGTTTTATTTGCTGTTCCTTCTCTAGCTCCTTTAGGTGCAAGATTAGCTTTTGTATTTGAGTTCTTTCCAGCTTTTGGATGGATGCTTGTATTGCGATGTATTTCCCTCTCAGGACTGCTTTTGCTGTATCCCAAAGATTTGAACAGTTGTATCTTCATTCTCATTAGTTTCCTTGAATCTTTTTAATTCTTCTCTAATTTCTTGGTTGACCCTTTCATCTTTTAACAGGATGCTCTTTAACCTCCACGTGTTTGAATTTCTTCCAAATTTCTTCTTTGTGATTGAGTTCTAGTTTCAAAGCATTATAGTCTGAAAATATGCATGGGATGATCCCAATCTTTTGGTATAGGCTAAGACCTGATTTGTGACCCAGCATGTGGTCTATTCTGGAGAAAGTTCCATGTGCACTTGAGAAGAATGTGTATTCAATTGCGTTTGGATGTAAAGTTCTGTAGATATCTGTGAAATCCATCTGGTCCAGTGTATCATTTAAAGCCCTTGTTTCTTGGGAGATTTGTGCTTAAAATATCTTTCAGTTGTAGAAAGCGCTGTGTTCAAGTCTCCAAGTATAAGAGTATTATTATCTAAGTATGTCTTAACTTTGGTTATTAATTGATTGATATACTTGGCAACTCCCGCATTTGGGGCATAAATATTCATGATTGTTAGGTCCTCTTGTTGGATAGATCCTTTAAGTATGATATAGTGTCCCTCTTCATCTCTTACTACAGTCTTTGGCATAAACTTTAATTTATCTAATATGAGGATGGCTATCCCTGCTTTCTTTTGAGGACCATTTGAATGGTAAATGGTTCTCCAACCTTTTATTTTCAGGCTGCAGGTGTCCTTACATTCTAAAATGAGTCTCCTTGTAGACAGCAAATAGATGGGTCTTGCTTTTTTATCCAGTCTGAACCCTGCACCTTTTGATGGATCTTTAAGCCCATTCATGCTCAGAGTTACTATTGAAAGATATGAATTTAGTGTCATCATAATACCTATTCAGTCCCTGTTTTGTGGATTGTTTCCTTGGATTTCCTCTTTCTTTTACAGAGTCCCCCTTAATATTTCTTGCAAAGCTGGTTTGATGGTCACATATTCTTTCAGTTCCTGACTATATTTATCTCTCCTTCTATTGTGAATGAGAGTCTTCCTGGATAAATATTCTTGGCTGCATGTTCTTCTCATTTAGGACCCTGAATATATCCTGCCAACCCTTTCTGGCCTGTCAGGTCTCTGTGGAGAGAGGTCTGCTGTTAACCCAATACTTCTCCCCATAAAGTTTAGGGATTTTTGTCTTTTGCTGCTTTAAGGATCTTCTCTTTATCTTTGGAATTTGCAAGTTTCACTATTAAATGTCAGGGTGTTGAAGGGTTTTATTGATTTTAGGTGGGATCTCTCTATCTCCTGATGTGAATGCCTGTTTCACTTCTCAAGTTAGGGAAGTTCTCAGCTATGATTTGTTCAGATACACTTTCTGGTCCTCTGTCCCTTTGTCCCTTTCGGCGCCCTCGGGAACCCCAATTAAATGTAGATTTTTCTTTGTGAGGCTGTCATTTATTTCCCTTAATCCTCCTCATGATCTTTTGTTTTTCTCTTTTCCTCCTCATCCTTCCTTGCCATCAACTTGTCTTCTATGTCAGTCACTCATTCTTTACCTCGTTAGCCCTCATTGTTAGGACCTCCAGTTTGGATTGCATCTCATTTAATTGATTTTTAATTTTGGCCTGATTAGGTCTAAATTCTGCAGTCATGAAGTCTCTTGAATCCTTTATGCTTTTTTCTAGAGCCACCAGTAGCTTTATAATAGTGCTTCTGAATTGGCTTTCTGACATTGAATTTTAATCCAAATTCTTAACTCTGTGGGAGAGTATACTGTTTCTGATTCTTTCTTTGTGGTGAGTTCTTCCTTCTAGTCATTTTGCTCGGTGCAGAGTGGCTAAACAAGTTGTACTTGATAGAACGCCTCCTAGTGTTTGCTTATGATTTGAATCACCTGTGTATCAGTGGTAATCTGTGGAAAGAAAACAACACAACCATTCCATATTTAGGTAAAGCTGGAATAAGTTCTTTATGAGAATAGTAGAGAAGCAATACCCTGGAAATCAGGAATCATGGGTACTGCCCAACCCTAAATAGAAAAGGTGAATCCTTGTCACAGAGATGAAATCAAAGAGTTGTTTGAACACCTTCTCTGTCATGTACTAGAGACTTGATCTTGGCCAAGTGGCTTAATCTCTCCAACCTTCAGTTTCATTTATAAAATGTAGACAGTAATACCTTTTGTATAAGGTTATTGTGGAAATTAACTGTGTTAACATGTAAAGTTGTGTACAGTTAGTTATACAGAAAAAAAGAGTGCCCAATAGCTAGTATGACTATTAAGATGCATGGCTAGAGGATCTCTGGATTTAGTGAGATAATGGGAAGAGTTAATTTTTAAAGTTATTCTTGGAGACTCAGAATAAAGATCTTTCATCTTACAAAGACTCCAGAAACTAGTTTTCAAGACTGGCAAATTAATGTGAATTCATGATGTAGCAAGAGAAATGGGTTTCCAACAATCCTGGAGATGAAGGCAGTGGAGCTCACTATACTGGCTCTTTATATGAGGATAAAGTAACTTAAAGAATGCTCATTGCATTCTCTGTACATGTACAGATTTTTCTATTGTTACCTGGTTCTCTAGTGAGAAGTTGGAGAGTGTGCAAAAGCCATAGGATAGTATTTATGAAATAATATTGAGGAAATTAAAGTGTTAATGACTAGAGCCAATATTAAAATGGTTGAGAGTAAGTCAGTTACCTAATCTCTGTAAATGGTCAAGTTGGGTCCAGGAAGGCCTCCTGCAAAGGTGGAGAATATAATCAATCAGCTAGCAGTCATGAGTGACTGGGAGAAGAAGAGTTCATTGAGAAGTTTTGAGGGAGAACTGATTCAGCAGAAAATGAGTTCAGTTTGAGAAATAGAGTAAAATAAAGATAAAGTTATTTTTGGCTTGAGGTAAATGGGTTGTCAATTTATTTGTTTAAAATGTATTTTCTAGGGCACCTGAGTGGCTCAGTCAGTTGAGTGTCTGCCTTCAGCTCATGTCATGATCGCAAGGTCCTGAGATCAAATCCCACATAAGGCTTCCTGTTTAGCAAGTGGGAGTATGCTTCTCCTTCTACCCCTCCCCCCTGCTCATGCTCTCTCTCTCTCAAATAAATAAATACAATCTTAACAAAAATAAAATAAAATGTATTTTCTAGCTATGAGCACATTCTCTTTTAGGGTGCAAATCTAAAAACAAATGGGATCATGTCTGTTTAATTCTCTTCATGGAGTATCCAACATGAAAATGACTTTCTAAATGGTAATGATAAAAGAAAGAGAATAATAGAAATGATTAGCAAAACAACATCATGTTTCATGTATTTATTGAATTGAATAAACTCTAGAAAGGCTTCATCCCCTACCACCCCTCTTTTTTTAAGTTTTTATTTATTTAAGCAATCACTACATCAAATATGGGGTTCAAACTCTACCCCAAGATCAAGAGTCGCATACTCTTCCAACTGAGCCAGCCAGGCACCCTCAGCCTCATTCTTCTGTTCAAGGCCTGTTACAGCATGAGTGGCTTTGGTCAAATACAAGGCCATCTGGACATCTTCTGGCCATAGTGTTGCCATTAGTACACTCAGAAAACCTGGGTATATCTCTACAGTCCTCACCAATCCCATCAGCTTTGCCTTCACAGAATGTGCTGAAAAGTATGGACTTAGGAGGCTCTGGAGCATCACAGCCTACACACTTAACAACAGAACACCACTAGTGGCAGCCCATGAAAACTTTGAAGACACATCTACACATGAGATTAGAAACTTACTTTCTTCTTCTCAGTTCAAATAGCCAGATGGGGCAGGGGGGGCATATTCACCAAGATTAGGGCAGAGTTGAAGATTATTGTGGGATGCTTTGTTCGAGTGAAGAGAATACTAGTTTAACTTCTTTCACCCACTAGACCAGGAAAAATATCCAGTCTCATAAATATTAGTTTTTCATTTCTTTGCAGAATTAGACAATAACTATTCTTGATTGGCAAAACGAGTTAGTCTCAAGTTCACCACAGCAAGCCAGTAATCTTGTATAACATATTGTCAGATGGAAAACTGTATTTACTAGGTTTCTAGAAAATGCATAGTTTCCCCAGATTTTGTTCAATAATTTGCCTTAACAGCCCATCTCAAGTTTCAAATGAGAAATTATTGAATATCAGAAGCCATCAATTTTCTTCATGTTCAGGTTGTTGACTCTCATGTTACATCATTTAAATCGTTATGTCCCATGCTTGGTGCAATGCTTCGTGAGTCCTGGCATAGGATGATGATCCATTCCAATTTACTGTGAACTGTACAAGGTTACACTATCCACTCAGAAGTACTCCAGGTTGAGAAAGAGGAGCCCTCTTGTACTGTTGGTGGGGATGCAAACTGGTACAGCCACTCTGGAAAACAGTGTGGAGGTTCCTCAAAGAGTTAAAAATAGAGCTACCCTACAGCCCAGCAATTGCACAAGTACCCCAAAGATACTGATGTACTGAAATGCTAGGACACCTGCACACCAATATTCATAGCAGCAATGTCCACAATAGCCAAACTTAGAAGGAGCCACAACGTCCTTTGATAGATGAATGGATAAAGAAGATGATGGTATATATACTCATCCGTTAGAAAGGATGAATACC